>NW_010240612.1:7624-12779 GCF_000690775.1 Eurypyga helias | reverse complement strand
TTCCAACCTGTGTGGTTCTGTGAAAGAAATTGCAGTATTCTCTTAAGATATACAAAGGAACATTCTATATACTTGAAATAGTTTGTAGTATACAAGGTAATAATAATAATTATGAAGTCAATGAAAGCTGTTTGACTACCACAAGGCCTCTGTGTGTCTCCTTACACAAATGTATTTGCTATTGTTTTGAGTACATGGAGAAAAGACAAAATGCAGGAAAGAAGCGGGTTTAACAGTGATACCTGCTACTATTAGAGAAGAGATTAAGTCTCACTCTTAAGAGAAGAAAGAGGAGAAGAGATCCTAAAAAGGAATATGTCTGCCGAGGTAGAAATCTCTAATCTTTGAGAACGTGTAACCCAACCAGTGTCTTTTGATACACTATTTTTCTGTTCTTAATACCTCTCTAATAGTTGTGGTTCTTGCGTAATGCAAATGCTTGACCAAACAGAATCATCTGCTATGTTATTAGGTACAGGACAATACAACCAAGTTAGTATCAGCTGTTAATAAATGACCAATCATTGAAAAGCAAACAACATATACTTTGACTGCTGGAGACTACAGACTCTAGATGCATTGACTCTCCAAAAATCAGTCACGTGTTTCCATTAGTCTATTGTTCCTTGAGGTTCAAATATTAAAGACATGGATTAAATAATCCTATCAGACATCAACCTCATAGTTTCCAGATTGCCACTTTCTGTCCAAATAAATTTAGTACAAGGATTGCATGACAAAAAATTTATTGAAGTACTTGTTCCTTCCGACAGTTGCCCTGCCTTCTCTGGCCATAGGTAGACTTCCTCTAGTCTTCCTAACTGCTCATTCCTAAGTGTCTCATGAAAATCCCTCTAACCCAGTTTCTGGACTACTCTCTACACTCCAGTGTACTTACTGATGTTCTCTTGAGGCTGGACCCTGTATCCTGAACATATTATTCCCTTTTTAACTGTGCTTTGATTATAACAGGACTCTCTTCTGGATTATTCTTTTCTGGATGATTCTTATCTGGTATAATTGGCAAAACTTTAATCATTAGGCTACAAACTTAATATCATCTCAGGATCTGATTTCAGTAGTGAACTGGGGCATAACAAACCTTAATGTTTTTGATCAAGTACAAGGAAAAGGTTTCACATTAGCAGAGACTTGATGCTGCCTTCTGTTCAAACAATAAGGGGTTCAGGCACATGTAGGCTTGTACTGGCATTTCCTTCATATCAGGTTGGATGAAGACAACATGTCACAAGGAATGACCTAATATACCAGTTTATTTCAACACTATCATAGGATGAGAGCTGTGGTATAGATGCCAAATTTAGCTTCATGGTTTCCAGTGATTTTTACATTTTAGAAACTATCTAGAAGAGTTTGTTTTTGTAATCATGTTACCACATACTCTTGAAATTATTAAATAACATAATTTAATTTGCAAACTTTTAATACAACAGTTCTCTTGACTGTTTATTTCCACAATATTTTTGTACCTCCAGAGAGGCAGAAAAATAAAAAAAAGAAAAAAAAGAAAAAAGCTTATTAAATAGTTCAAGTTTCAGATTTTAATAAATACTTCCCCTGAGTTATGAAAAAAAAAACCCAAATGGATTCAAGCTATCTGGCAATCACTAAGATGATGGAAAATTGCTTAGAAGGTTAGTGATATTCAGTACTGTATGAACAAGATTAGACATAGCACAGATCCCACTGACAATCCACTTGTCACCCTCCTGCTTCATCTGTATCCATTTACCACTTTCCTCTGGCCATCAGCAACACCACTAAGCCAATTTATTATCCGATTTAGAATGTTACCATCAATAAAGCAGTGACTCACTGAACTTCTGTAGAGTTCTATGATTTCATGACTTACTTTTTAACCTTTTCTGCCAGCAGTATCGAAAGTATTCTTCAGGTTCAGTTAGCAAATATTCCTTTTTTTTTTTTTTCCCCTGCTTTGACTTTTTCTGTAATTTCCTTATGTTAAATAGGTAAAGCATTTACCATAATGTGTGGGTAGTAATATGCCCAAACGTACCATTTTTTCCTCCTAGAAGACAGAATTGTCTTGCATTTCATTTCAAACATGCATGTTTGTAATTGCTTTTAATTTCGCTGTGTGGATCAGATTTTGAGTTCATATAAGTTGCCATAGTTCACAGAAGCTTTGCCAGTTCACACTTGCTGATAAATTGGCTGCTTTTTTTTCTTTAAATATAGATGAGTTATTGATTTAATTCTAGTCTTAAAAAGTGTAAAGATAATAAAAACGGGAGATAATTTAATTGAATATCTCAACTTCGAACACTTTTAAATAAAAAGGATACAAAACACAGATCTTAACTTTCTACAGTTATCAATTTTTTCATTGTCTTTCAAATCTTATTACTTGCAAGTCATTGTTTCCTGTATTCCTTTAGAATTCTGAAAAAAATAATTATTTATTTTAACTTCTTGATATGTTGTACCTCTTTTTATGTTAGCTCAATAAATTATCTTTGTTTTCATCATGGAAAAGGTTTTAGTCTTGTTAAATATAAAGCATTTCAAGCATAGAAAACTCAGGAAATTCCATCTAATCATTCAGCAAAAGGAAGCCAATAAAATTTTTGTGTCCCAGTAATATTTTTCCTTCTTGGAGAGAAAACCACAGTGATAATCGTCTCTAACACAGTAAGTGGTGAACAGCTTGAAAATAACATTTTTTTCTTTAACTCAGTAAATTTCTATTAGCATCCAAAATGAAGTCTGCATAAAATGAGAAGAGCTATGTAAGTATGTAAGGATGCTTTTGTAAGTCATATTTAAATGTTCTACTAAGAAAGATAAAAAATAGATATAAATATCTCATTCTGCAGTGGATTAAACTACATGTTGTATGTCTATGTTGTTGGTCAGCTTTCCATCTATGTTTTTTCTCCTACTTTAGCCACTTGTAATAGTTTTTTCAGGCAAAATGTTGCTGGGAAATGGAAAAGACAGGACAGGAAAAAAGAAAAAAAGAAATAATGAAAGAAGAAAGAAACAATAGTAGCAAAAAATCACCACTAGTAAAAACCAATTACTTACAGGCTTTTACTATGTTAGTATATTTAATGAAGATCACCTGAAAAGGTTTGAAAAGTCATGTTTTTTCTTAGTTTCAAAGTCTTAATTCCCTTAAGAATGTATTTGATGAAATGCAATGCTATATATTCTGTTAATTTTTCCTTGCACTTGTGAATATAAAGCAGTACTAATTTTGATGTTGTGTATGCATATTCATTCCATAGTTTTTACTTGTCACAATTTCTCTAATGAACTCTCATTGGAATGAGTTTCAAGTGGAGTGTATTAAAGGATGTTCAATAATGATAGTGAAAATTATTCACACCATGATTATATAACCTTATGTATTATCAAGCTTCCTTAAACATTGCCCCTAGCCTGGATAAGAAATTCATTCTTTTATTGCTACATATATAGTGGTTTTGCTTTGTAAATGGTGTTATGGGACATTTTGTCCATATGCAGCTGCATTTCCCTTCCCAGGAGAGATGTGTTTAACTTTCTCAGTTTTTACACACCTGGGAAGATAAGGACTGGCTTGTAACATTCTGCATCCCAAGGCAATGAGGAGAGCCGCCTTCTATTCTTCAAGATAGAGAAAGTGGCACTGCTGGAGGAAAAAGAAGGGCAATACCCAGTTGCAAATCATGTTCACCCTTTGGGGGTAAAGCATTGGAAAGGCAATGGTTACCATTGATCCTGAAGCTTTCTTTGAATATATACTAGTATATACCCTATGTTTGATTAATTGAGCAATATCTCTTCCTTTTTTGTAAGGTCATCCCAATATATCTTTCTTTGCTTTCATTTGGATGAGAAATGCTTTCAGGCAGTGCAGCCAGTGTCTGCATAATTTATTTAAAAACTAAAAATATAACAAGAAACACAAGAGTGTAAGACACACTGCTTTGGCAATGAAAGCCTATACAGCTCTTCATTATAGAGTGTGTGGTAACATTGAACTGATGTTTTATTGAAATTTAACTCTTATTAATACAGTTTTCCCTCCAAACAGAACAGGGAATCATAGAATACACCGGTCTGGAAGGGACCTCTGAAGGACATCCAGCTCCTAGTTCTTCTAGGAGAAGTAACTTCAAAGATTGGTTGGGTAGCTAAGCATGCAGTCCCCCGATTTTTAAAGCTTTCTGAAGATATCTGAAGACAGATACTATACAGCCTTTTTGAAACATATGTGCTTGACCACTTTCATTGTGAAATTTTCCTTTCCTTCCATCTAGTTGGAATTTCACCTGTTGTGACTTGTGTTTGTTACACATGTTGTTACATTTTATCCTCTCCCTATGCATGTCAGAATCATCTGACTGTCTTCTCTGTAACAACCCTTAAGTAGCTGAAGGCAACAATAAGATCCCTCTTCAACCTCTTCTCCAGGATGAACAGGTAGAAGTGTTACCCATCTCTCCTTGTGTACTTTGCTTCAGGTCTCTAACCCTTTTAGAAGCCATCTACTGAATTCTTTAATTTGTTGCAGTGGAGAACCCACAGCAATATGCCAAACATGGCCTCCCCAGTGCTGATTAGAAGGGAGTGGTTGTTTTCCTCAAACTGCTCTCTGCACTTTTACTAATGCAGCCCAGGATATGGTTAATCTTCATTGTTGTAAGGTAGAGCTGCAAACTCCTGCTGAGCTGATAGTCTATAATGATCACTGGGTACTTTCTTGCGAAGAATTGCCCTAATCATTTTGTCCCCAGCTGCATGGAGGAGGTTCATCCCATGGGCAGGACTTCCATTTGGCTTTGTTTCATGAGGTTTCTGTCAGACTGTTCCTCCCCATACTGAAGTCCTCTGAAAAATATCTTTTCTGTATCCAGAGAAGTGTGGCCAACAGGCCGAGGGAGGGGATTCTGCCCCTCTACTCTGCTCTTGTGAGACCCCACCTGGAGTGCTGCATCCAGCTGTGCAACCCACAACATAAGAAGGATATAGACCGGTTGGAGTGAGTCCAGAGTAGGTCACGAAGATTGTCAGAAGTCTGGAGCCCCTCTGCTATGGGGACAGGCTGAGAGAGTTGGGCTTGTTCAGCCTGGAGAAGAGAAGGCTCCGGGGAGACCTTATAGCACCTTCCCGTGCCTGTAGGGGG
>NW_010240612.1:534-7453 GCF_000690775.1 Eurypyga helias | reverse complement strand
GTCTTCAAGGCCAGGCTGGACGAGGCTTTGAGCAACCTGGTCTAGTGGAAGGTGCCCCTGCCCATGGCAGTGGGGTTGGAACTAGAAGATCTTTTAAGGTCCCTTCCAACCCAAACCATTCTATGATTCTATGAATATTCTTTCCCAGCTTCCATCTGGGTTAGGTACACACCATTTGCAGTAACTACATGGGATTAAATAGTATAAATCTTAATTTTGTCAGGCGTATTATCCCATTGAAACTTTAATCATTATGTAAAATGGTTGGAGATTTATAATATAGTTTAATAAAGGTTTATAAGTTACCTTTGTGTAAGAGAAAAACATACATCTTATATATATATTGAGTACATATATGTCTGTGAGTAGGCATGTGTAAATTGTAGATGTGTATTAGTTTATACTGTTTATGAGATCCGATCAAATGATGGGCTCTCAGCATTCTCTTTTCTCAGATCACAAGAGAATAAATGGAGTCTTAGAGACACCTTAAGAGCTTTAAATCTTTTTTTTTTTTTTTCCCCTCTCACAATACTTTTCCTTCTCTGAAGTATCCTTATTTATTCTACTGCTAAGAGGCATTCTGGAAGTCTTTGTTTGTAGTAGCTGAGACTCAGGCTGATATGCCTGGATGGGCCTATACAATTTTGTAGAAAGTAAATATTAATAAAAAGAGTTACATTAGTTGCATGGCTGAAGCTCCCAGCTACGTGTTGTAAGAATATTTTTGGATGTGCAAAAATATTGAGCTCTTTTAACATGGTGTAGTCATAGGTTTTCATGGCCAGGAAAGTTCTGTACTACTACTGTCAAAATGAAAATGTTGTCAAATGAGGGGGGCCCCTTGTGAATTTCAAATCTTCAGCCAAAAAATAAAGACTTGTTGACTGGGGACTATGCCAAAAGTTATTAGACACTCTGTAGGAATGATAATGCTAAAGAGAGTGTCACTTATGAGAATAGCAGTTGATTAGGTCAAAATGTCCTTATTGAATAAGGGTTTCACAGATCATAGAAAATAGGCACAATATTATTTCTTATCCTTACAAGTGGGGCGATAAGTTTGAGCCAGTGGAAGAGAAAGTAATTTTGAGCTCACTGAGGATATGTCTCATTGTATTTTCTACTTTGTATCCTTTGGAGAACTATTGTTTTAAAAATCCTCTCTCCTCATGGCCAAGAAGGAAAGCAATATGCCTGAGTAAGATTGGCCAGCCAATGAAGTCCTACATAAGCCTAACAGCTCTTTAAAACCCTATAGGACTGTACTGGGTCTGGTTGGGTGGAGTTAATTGTCTTCATAGTGGCCCATAGGGTACAAATTGAAAACAGGGAGGTTTAGATTAGATATCAGGAAGAAATTCTTCACAGAGAGGGTGGTGAGGCACTGGAACAGGTTGCCCAGAGATGTTGTGGATGCCCCATCCCTGGATGTCTTCAAGGCCAGGCTGGATGTGGCTTTGAGCAACCTGGTCTAGTGGAAGGTGTCCCTGCCCATGGCAGGGTGGTTGGAACTAGATGATCTTTAAGGTCCCTTCCAACCCAAACCATTCTGTGATTCTATGAGTCTATGATTATGTTTTGGGATTGTGACTAAAACAGTTCTATTAACACACCAAAACTCTGGCTAGTCTTAAACAGTGCTTGCACAGTGTCAAGGCTTTCTCGTTTTCCCACTCTGCACTCCCTCAGGAATTGGCTGGGCGTGAGCAAAATGTTGTGACTAGGCACAATCTGCACAATTGACCCAAACTGAAAAAAGGGATATTTCCTGTCCCGTAACATTGTGTTCAGAAACAAAAAATGAGGGGAATGGAGTCTGGGGAGGTAGACATTACTCGGAGATTGGCTGGCCTTTGGTCTGTTTGTAGGAGGTAATGAGCAATTTCCCTTGCATAACAGTTTTGGGATTTTTGTCTTCCTTTTTTCTTTGCTTATTAAACTGCCTTTATCTTGACCCTTGAGCTTTCTCACTTTTGCCCTTCCTTTTCTCTCCTCTCCCCTGGAGGTGAGAGGAGTGAACTAGTGCTTAGCTCCTCTCCAGGGTCAAACCATTACAAAGACTTAAAAGTTCCTGTCTTGCAGCGAATGAATAGAAGACTATAATATTTCTCTGATAAGCTAAACTAGAAGTCAATCAGGAAAAATTTTCTGGTAGTGGCAATAACAAATAAAGCTGACATATCTAAATACCTAAACCAAAACTTTCTAGCCCTTGCACTGGGAGAAGTTATAATTAGGATGTGGGCACCATAAGGGTAAACTAACGGCCGTCTTGCATGAGAGAAGATGTATTTCAATAAGAGAAATTGCTTTAATTGATAAAATAACAGGTCCATTGCTTAATAAAATTGAGGCATACTTTATTGCCCTGCCGGATACCCCTGCCAAAGGAACAAAGTGCACAGCTGTCTCACCAGTGACAGTTACCATTGCCTCATCAAAGGTCTGGGAAGGCTTAATGTGGAGTGGAGATGGGACAGCATCTTGGCTGTAAAGAAAGGCTGGGCTCCAGACATGCAATACAGCTGCTTGTTCTTCTTAAAATTGCAGTTAGCACAGCAGCATAAAATAAGACAGTATCGTGTCCAGCTGACGGTCACTGGCAATGTGGTGAGATCTGTCAGGGAGAACCAGTGCTCCCAAGACTTACTGTAGGCAATTTCAGTGCACCTGCTACATCAAGTGATCTGGGATGGATTCGTCAGGACCATATGGTTGGCATGCTCAGGCAAGGGTCGAGGGAGACGTGTCCTGTGGTCCCCCTGAGCCTGGTCCTCTGTTGTGTTGGCTGCTGCCCCACTGATTTCACGTGGCCTTGTGAGGTTGCCTAACAAAAACCTTATGTAGGTTGCCCTGTATCTTGATTTGTTTGTGTTATGCAATAACACATTTATGTGGCTAAGTGCACATTACAGAAATATTTACCTTCCTGCTAAAGCAGTGAAATGTTACATACAGATGCTTGAGTTGGTTCGTGTCTTCCAGATGTGTTTCATTTCAAGCTGTGTTTTAACACTGGGCTGCTGGGGCTGGAGTGACCTATTGAGGCAAGGTGACATCTATAATTCTTGGGTGACATTGGTTGTGCCAGGTCCTACCACTTGGGACTAAAGCACCTATCTGTGGGCTGAAGAATCATTTACCAAATGATGCCATCACAGTCTTTGATGTGGAAAGATGGGTTGCCTTCCAAATTCAATCCAGAAATCGTACTATTCTCATGCTTTGCAAAATAACATTTCTCTTGCTTATTCTGTTTTGAGGTTCTAGGGCAAGCTATTTTCTAACTGCAGAGGTTAGTCTTGTTCTGTTCTTATCCTAATATTGCTGAAATTCTCTACAGAATTTTAGGAAACACTATTAACAGAAAGACATTATGCTAAAACCTAACTGTTTTCCAAATAGATAAAAGAGCTGCCTTGATTTTCTACCCTGTGAATAAGAATGTAGTGGGTACAAACTAGTGTCGTTTCCTTTTTCTAGCGTGTTACATTAAACTGGCACAAGAATCTCAATTTTGCTAAATAATAACTAACATTTTGCTATCTGTACTCCTACTGCTACTGTATTCTTGTGTTCCTCCTTCTATCTGCATAGGTAGGTCTATCTATATGGGCATATACACTCCTTCTATCTGTCTTCCTCCTTCCCATCTGCCAGTAAGTACCATTAGTTATGTCATTCATGTTATACCTTCCCATTCAATGGCTGAGAAAAATTCAACCATGTACTCTTAACAGCAATGAAGCAAGGTCTGCAAGGTTTTCCCTTATTGGATGGTCTTTTGAGGTCAACTCAGTAATTTGAAAAGATGTTTACCACATGACAGAACATTACTCCAGCTGGCAGAGAAACATCATTCATCATCTATGCCAAAAATGTTACCTCATCGTTCCAGTTCTTCCCCTTCCCTCTGGTAGTCATGTCTCTCTGATGTATGTCTCAGGAGATTATTTTCATCCCTTTATGTGATATTGCTAGATTCTTTGATGATGAGATAAAACATTGTCTTATAGCTCCTCCTCCTATTTGCAGGAGTCTCTAAGGAAGCTGTCCTCAGTATTCCTGAAACATAATTTTTCAGCAAACAATAGTGTGTAATGACCATTTGTCATGGTTTAAACTTGTCTAGGAATTAAGTACCACGCAGCTGCCCACTCACCTCCCCCCCTCCTCCAGTGGAGGAGGAGAATTGGAAGAAAATAAAGGAAGCTTATGGATTAAGATATGAATAATTTAATAAATGAAAATAAATGTATAGAATAGCAATACTAATAATACTAACAATACCACTACTACTAAGTAATTAAAATAATAGAAAATAAAACAGATGCTACAATTGCTCAAAACCTGCTGACTTATACACAGCCAGGTCCTGAGTAGTGACAGTTAGAACCAGAGATCTTGAGAGCCAGAGACCGAAAGCGATTGCACTAGAGTCTGAGTGAGCCCAATGAGCAAGACAGCATGACTGAGAAAGCCAATTGACTCATCACCTAACTACCAAATGAACAAAATGGATTGGTTGACACACAAACAGATGAGCTAAATGAACAAGTTATGGCCACCCAGCCCACCCCAGTTTTATATACTGAGCATGATGTGCTATGGAATGAAATACTCCTTTGGTTAGTTTGGGTCAGCTGTCTGAACTGTGTGTAACCCTGCCCACTTTTTGTAATGAAAAAGTTGGGAACACAGGAGTAGTATCAGAAGCTGAAAAAGTCCTTGAATTCATTCAAGCACTCCTTAGCACCAACTAAAACCACCTTATCAGTACTATTCTCAGAGAAAATCCAAAACATAGCCTCATACCTACTACTGTTAAGAAAAATGGTTAAATAAGTGTATTTAAATACCAACATCTTATAATCATGTGGCCTGAGTTAAACCATAGCAACAGTATACTTTTCTGGAGGTGTGGACAAAAAAACACTGATACCTCCAACTATAGCAGAGCATGCAATAAGTATAATTTCATAGTTTAAATAGACATTAGGGATTCTGTTTAGAACAATTAGCCTGATTAACTTTTTGATGTTGGGCCAGTTAAGATACTTGTCATTACGTATGGTTTTTTATTTGTATAAACTGGGGTAAATAAGCTATGTAATCTGCTACATAATGTGAGATGCACTGCTTTACAATAGCTACCAACTAATTATAATAGGTTACATTTAATTAAAGAGATAAGAAGCTAAAGGTGGTTTCCAGTGCTAAAAAAAAATTCCTTTTGGATATTAATAATTAGGTGGAGATGTAGATGTCAATAACTTTACTGGTAGTTTGACTTACACTTGCAGCTCATATCAGGATCAAAATGACAACAAAGTTTTCAAAATCATTATTTATTGCACTGCACCTTTTGCTATTCCACTCATTCTGCTGTTTTGATGGACAAAACTGGGAAGTATCTTTTAATGATGCCTAGGGTGATGGGGTTAGGTCCAGAGTGCCTTAGACAAGGTCTAAGTCCTGCTGTTGACCTAAAGCCTACAGAAAACAGATAAATGCTCTGCACTTCTATTCCCTTACAGAAGGCAAATGTGCTGTGTTACATATAAAACGTACATGCTGTTTTACCTATGAAAGCCATAAAGAGTAGTGAAACTGATTATGTGGCAGAAATGTGCTTTTAATTCAAAAGTAGGAAGTATGCTTGCATAAGTACAAAAATTAAAACACGGACATCTCATGAGTTAGTGCAATGACTTTCCACAAGTATAAACCTTGTGTGATTACTGTTAGCAAAATGTAACAATTTCTTTAATAGTAAGTAAAGACTAACTTATATATTTATATATTTTTACTTAATATGCATAAGTAGTCCCTAGGATCCCATATAACTATTATTAAACTTCTATCATTTTAAAATACCATGTAAGAGGCACTTGAGTTTTATAACCTTAGCTTTTATTTTTATCACTGCCTTGTCATTGAAAAGGATAATTTGTGTTAAATTTTTACTAGTTTCTTATAAAAAAGAAATTGTATTTCTTTCTCTGATGAACTCTTCAAAATAAGATAAATTTGCTAGTAGTAGTCAGAATCCATCATCTGACCACATGATTTTAAAATATTACAATAATTCACAGATTTACAGAATGACAGAGTGGAAAGGGTTGGAAGGAACCTTGAGAGATCATCTAGTCCAACCCCCCTGCCAGAGCAGGATCCCCTAGACTAGGTCACACAGGAACAAGTCCAGGCGGCTTTTGAAAGTCTCCAGGGAAGGAGACCCCACCCCCTCTCTGGGCAGCCTGTTCAGTGCTCTGTCACCCTCACAGGGATGAAGGGTTTCATTATGGTCAGGTTGAACCTTCTGTTTTCAAGTTTGTTGCTATTGCCCCCAGTCCTGTCACTGCACCCCACTGAGACGAGCCTGGACCCACCTTCCTGACACCCACCTTTTAGATATCTATAAGCACTGATAAGATCCCCCGTCAGCCTCCTCTTCTCCCAGCTGAACAGACCCAGCTCTCTCAGCCTTTCCTCATATGGAAGGTGCTCCAGAAGCAAAAGAGGCAGATGATATACAATATTCAGGATGGAGCAGGGAAGAAACAGATCAGAGTACCAGAATAGGTGGAACAGATGAAGCTATCTATGTAGAGTGTCCTTTTAGCTTACAGAAAATGGGAAGGGAAGTAAGCGAAATGGAAATGAGCTGAGGCAAGAAACAGCTCTGCTTGGAATGTAGATAAGATGATAATATTTGAAAGCTGCTCTTTTCCTTGCACTTCAAACTTTAATATTACTAACATTAAACCACACTATAAAACAAAAGGACACTGGAACTATTGCTTATCAGCCAGTATGAGGTGAAATCTCATCTTTTGGAGACTTGAACTGAATTAATTGCATTTACAGTAAATGTAATTATTTAAAATCTTTGAGGAAAAGCAGGGTAGTATAC
>NW_010240612.1:0-488 GCF_000690775.1 Eurypyga helias | reverse complement strand
AATTTATTACTTGTTTTACAAGCAACAAAGAAATTAAATTAGGTTGCCCACAATTTTACTACTGTGGTCACTGTCTTGAACCATTTTGGCATGAAGAACATGGTTTTTTGATACTGGAACATACCAAGGTTTAACTGCTTGGAAGACAACATCTGCCTCTGTCATGTTGTCATTTTAAGGTTTGTAATAAGCTAAGTGTGTATCAAAAAAACTTTGAGGAAGAAATTAAAGACAAGCAATGCTGACTTTTTTTGTCCTCCATGTGCAAACCTAGTTGAACCACCTCAATGTGCATAGATAACAATACTTGATTGCACTGTAATTTAAGTAAAGAAGATCGACCACTGAAGATCACAGTAACAGTGATTCCAAAACTAAGTGCTATCCAGAACTGTGCATGATTATAGACAGATATTTTTTCTGTTTCTAAAGTCTTCAATGGACTTCATGAACTAACAAGCGTCATTCTTCAGGGGTCGGTGTTGGGA
>NW_010240611.1:19121-19686 GCF_000690775.1 Eurypyga helias | reverse complement strand
GAGATAGGCGACAAGAACCGCCACGCGCTGGTGCGCAACTGCGTGGACATCGCCACCTCAGACAACCTGACGGACTTCCTGGTGGAGATGGGCTTCCGCATGGACCACGAGTTTGTGGCCAAAGGGCACGTGTTCCGCAAGGGCATCATGAAGATCATGGTCTACAAGATCTTCCGCATCCTCATGCCAGGCAACACGGAGAGCATCGAGCCGCTCTCCCTGTCCTACCTGGTGGAGTTGAGCGTGGTGGCGCCTGCAGGGCAGGATGTTGTCTCCGACGACATGCGGAACTTTGCCGAGCAGCTGAAGCCTCTGGTGCACCTGGAAAAAATTGACCCCAAAAGGCTGATGTGACCAAAGAGCCGGGAATCAAGGCACTGGTCATGTTCCCAGTCCCAAAGAGGGTGTTTTTCTAAACCACCTTTTGGGGACAGATCAAAACGGGGGGAGGGGAGTAAAGGGCTAAAAAGAAGGAAGGAATTGATTATAAAGGAATAAAGGACTACAGATCAGAGTGTGTCAACTGCGATCGCCGAGTGTTTTATCTCACTTGCGAAGCAGAAGC
>NW_010240611.1:0-19064 GCF_000690775.1 Eurypyga helias | reverse complement strand
CCACCATGCGTAGTGCTCCGGTTGGGGAGGTACCGGTCGGAGAGCGTAGTGCTTTGCAATCCAAAACCGCCAGGTTTACTGGAATTTACCTCTCCATGCACCCACCCCCCAGTGCTGCTTCCTTGCCTGCCTTTGTTCTTTCTAAAGCACCATTCATGTACCCTACCCTGTCATCCAAGGTTAGAACTGGAAAACCATTCAGCAGTGTTAGGGCTGCCAGAAGTTTTCAGGTGGTGTAAGGATGGTCCATCCTTCTCACTGTAGTAGGGTATGGCAGTCTTGGTGGATGAGAAAACTGTACATTACATGAGAGTTTTTCTTTACTTGACCTCTCGGACCTGACAGCAGCATTGGAAATTGACACGTGAAACAATTAAGAACATCATACAGCTGCTAGTTGAACCAACAAGGATTTGGTTTAGCACCTCACTTGATAGGGATGGCTCCTTACCCTTCCCTGTACCAGGGACATGCAAATTAGGGTTTGTTAGTTTTAGTTATTAGTTTTCAAATACGGTTCAAACAAAAAAAAAAAAAAAAGGCAACAGGGGTGGAGAAGGCCATTACACAGTGATTTTTCCAACAGGGTACAAGCGATGAGGTGCCCTGTGCAACTGCTCATTGCCTAGGCCTGGAATATTTTCTGGAGGATACGGACACACCTGCAGTTCTTTTGTTCACACCCAGGCACGACTCAGCCTCAGCAGAGGGCTACCCGGGGCCCCCCAAGTCTGGAGTCCCAGGGCACGCGGGGCAAATCCCAGCTCTGCCTGCGCCCGGGCGCTGAACTTGCTGGGTTGCTCCGTGACCCGGTTGCAGTCACAACCCTGGGAACCCTCAGGGTTGTTGTCATGTCCTGCCGCTGGTTAGGAATCACTTGCCACAGGCTTCCGAGATCCATGGCTTGTCTCTTGTGACAGAAAATTTCAGGGAAAAGTCCAGTGGATCAGCCAGCTTTTCAGCAGGTACACAGCTTTGAGTACAAGGACGCATGGAAAACCCCAAGTATGCTGGGTCCTTCCTATCGTGCCTGAAGGGGACTCGTGTGGTGATTCACCCCCTGGGCTTCTCTCTAAGCAGAGGGGCCAACAAATCACAGAGGGCCGATGTTAATGTAACCATGACAGAGAGGAAAATCCCACGTGGAATTTCCGGCGGACCAGCTGAAGCACAAGGAGACCGAATGGGAAGTTCCCGGTGGAGATTTTAACACTTCCATTACCTCGGGACAAGTTACACTGTAGTTACAGAGAACGTCTTCCAACAGGCCTCTGATGCACAAGCACGGAACAAGCTTTCCGATACTTGAACTAAAAGTCGTTTAAAAGGTAAAATATTTTAAGTAAGTGTCTCCAAAGCACTGAAAGTTAAAAATAACCACAGACCAGGATTTTTCTTCATATTTTTTTAATACTTTTCACTTCTAAATACTGGCTTTCGATTTGTGATTGTAACATGGAAGAGCCAACTTCTTTTAATTTTTAAAACTTACCATTAGGATCATAAAGCTATTATAGAACAAACAGTTAACACTCTACACTCAAGGTACTCAAAAATATGATTCATGTTTTAAGTCTGTAGATGAACAGATGGCAATTCAAATACAGTGTTATCTGTACAGCTTGACAAAAATACAGGTGGACAATCTGGTTAGTTTAAAGAGAATCTGCACAACTTCAGGCAAGCCAGCTCAGCCCAATGAAGTTTTCCCAGAGCACACCACATTTTTCACAGGTAAATTCACCAAAATGAGATATTCGGGTTCTCAGACAGGGTAACGATAACCATCTCCTCATTCTCAACACAAGTTCTATCAAGTCATTTCCCTCAGATCTCATTTGGCAACACTCAAATTCTCCAAACAGACACAGAGAACCATACCCCATGGAGAAGGCTGCTGCATTTTCAGCCCTTCAGACCGGCTCAGGTTATGACAACACCCGTTCTAGAGTCAGGAGCTGCTTCTGCAAAGACCACCGCAGCTCCGCGAGCAGGCAGAAATGACCCCGGAGCGTGCAAGTGTGTGGCAGTGACTGAAAAGAGGGATGGGCTCAAGAGACAGGGCACATTTTCTGAAGCTATGAAAGCAAGATCCCTTCCAGAAGGGAGGATCTAACGGTGACCTTGCACACAATCTGAGCAGCCTACAGAGAACTGCCTCATCTGATCTGGTTTTGAAGAAGTCAGTTAATACAGACTCCTCGGTCTTGCAATTCCTTCCGTATTGAGAAGCCTCCTACAACTCTGATTGGGCAGGGCTAGCTGTAGTGAAGTACCAGTGCCTTTATCTAAAAGTAAAACATATTCTTTACAAACAGTATCTGTAGTGTAATTTTATTTACAGAATAAATTGCAAAAGTACATCACATTTAGTGCAAATGCAACTAATGATATAAGTTTATATACTGCTTTGTAAACTTCCCATACCTTTTGTAAAATAAAGCTATCCAATTAAATTAATAAACTCGCCTGTGTTCCAACAGTTACCAGAAACAGCAAATAAGGAGTTAAACTCTTCATATTTTGGATTTGTTTTTAAGTTCCCATCAGTGGCTATGGTGGAATGAACCATTGCGTGGTTGATTGTAAAAAGATGAAGTACATTTGAGGTATAACTTTTTTTTAACATTGCAATATAAAATGCTCACTGGTGATATAGTAAACATATACAAATTTTCACCTTATTTGCCTTACTAGCATTACCATATAGGCACTTTTCTACATATTCAAATTAATAGAGTAACTCTGTAATAAGGCATATTCCATGCACGCCATTAGAGAAAGGCAAATCAAGAGGGAAGAGTTACGAAGCATGAAATCTGCGCTCGTGTGCTATCACGCATTATGTACGATTTCATCTCTACAGAGAAGACAGATAAAGTTTTTTCAACGCTCTGCAGATGGTATTTATCACCTACTGGATTTTCATCAAGTTACCATGTTGTATTTATTTTCAGGCACCTACCATACTACACCAAGTAAGACTTTCAGTTTTCTTTTGAAAAAAAAAAATATCTGAAACTTGCCCCCCCCGCCACCTTGAGATACACAGGTTAGTGGAAACACCGAGCAGCCTCTGAAGAGCTTGTAACCACGGGGTCTCCAAGTCGGTACCTGTCTGCCACTAGTCCTCTCACGTGCATCTCCAGAATAGAAGACAGGCAAATATCTGACACTTAAATTCTCACAGCAACTAAAGGGAACTTTCCAGTATGAGCTGCACATTCTTATATAGCTCCGATGGGGCTCTGATCAAGAGGCAAATTTTCTACACCAACCGCATAGCATGGATTTATTACGATGAGGAACACACATGCAGGATCTGAAAATACTCGTCCTTGTTCTACACTGGGAATGTTGTCTTACGTAGTCCAAATTGCTTCAATAAATATTACAGTGTACCTTCTCTCAGCTTCGGGAAAGCTCTGGGTATCATGCAAGAAAGCAGTCCACATACAGCGTGGACAGAGGACTTCTGGCTTTCAGGCAGTCTCTTGCCCTCTCATACAAGATCTTCCTAGCTATTTCTGGATCATGTTTGATAACAAAAATTCTGTAGCACATATTACGTTAACTAAAAAATACAATAGAAATATAAAGATATCTGGAAAAAAAATAAAGCTTCTCACACTCTTACTCCTTCAGAACCAAACATCTTCATAAGAGTAAGACAATAGAAAAGGCAAAGTCATAACGATATTGACAGCCCTCAGTTATTAACTGACATTATATGTAACAAGAGATGATTCATTATAGAAACCAGCAGCAACGATCTATGATTATACAAAGCAAACCAAAACCTGCCAGTAAGTCATCTAGGCTTTACTGAAGTTCCTCCTTTCACCCCAAAACAGCACAGATTTTTGTGCATATAAAGCGCATACAGTATGCTATATGTGCATTTGTCTTTTGTGCTTTTTAGACATGCACAAAAACTGTGCAAATATCCCAGGAAGGTCAACTGAAAGCTCCGGAATTTGTCTGAAATTAAAGCAGCAGCCCACGTTGGTGAGTCAAAGTTGTACACATTCTTCCTCTTTTAGAGCAAGCAAATAAAAATAGAGCCATATACATGTTATCAGTACCTGTATTTATAATTACACACTGATTCAGCAAGAAGTTAGCAGGAGAGCTAGTGTTAAATATTCAGCCTCAGGGTGTCGCAGCACTTCTTCACTTCAGCATACGAAGCCTAGAACTTGGGCCATAAAAAGACTGTAGATCCTTCGTTCCAGCATGGAGCGCTCTATGCGTGGTCACTTCTCCAGCATGGAATGCTCACCCAGTCTTGTTCCGATTACTACAGGTAAGCAGAGACAAAAAAAAAATACAGCACTGAAAAGTTTGACCACGAACAGGAAAACAAGATCTTGTTTTCTCGGTTAACACCTTGAATAGTACCAGCACTGCTACGAGCAGGGACAGCCATGCTGCTGGTGGTTCACGTACACCAGCTCTCCAACCCATACACAATCAACTGTGTGGATCATTACAGGGCCACCTGTTACAGACGGGTCAGCTTAGTTAACACTCGTGAGTCTGACACAGTACGCAGAACTCAAAACCACAGGTAGCCTGTGTCATGCACAGAAAAAGTCATAAAGCTTCATTTTCAGAACAGGCTGTGATACTACAACAACCAAATGGAATTTGATGGCTTGACAGTACGTTTACACATAATAAAGTACATAGCAAATGTCTACACTAACAGTAATTAAGCAAAGTCTCACTTTGCACTAAGGCTTAAGTCCGACAGATTCAGACAGTCCCAAAAATGATCAAGAAGTCCTTTTCTAAAGTCCTATCATCATCTAAATGTTAAAATAATTTTAGGTTAGCCCAGTGACCTATACCATTAAAATACATCCACTGATTTCAGAAAGCATCTGTAAATCCCTTTTCTTTATCAGAAAGGCTAAAAAAAAAAATTAGGTCACAGCCTTTTAAATACTCCAGCAATTGACACTAATCTGTCAGAAAAAAATCCATAAAGAAAAATCCTAGATCAAAACTATTCTGTCAGCATGAAAGACTACTCTGACCTCCACAATAGTCTATCAAATATGCACAAGTCCACAAGAAGTAATACTTGATCATTTGTGCAGTCATTATTTTTCATGCTAATAATACACGTGAACTACATGGATGTTTTAAAGAGCATACTGCATACATATATTAAAACCGAGCACTGAAATCATGCTAATCACAGCAAGACATTTCTGGGTGGCACACTTCTGTTTGGCCTTGAAATTTACAACAGTGAATCAAGAATAAAAAAAAAGGCAGCATACCTGCCAATACTAGAATAAAATAGGCTTTCCTGCTGTTTTCTCTTGCACGTACGATGTAAAACGCTTCAAGAATTTGGGGTATTCTCGTTTTGCCACTGCCCGTAACACTGAGGCTGGTGCCCATCCTCCTGGGTTCACTAGAAGTAGACAAGATGACAGACACTGAAATACAGCAAATCTGCTACAGGCTAGGAGAGCAAAAAAAAGTTTGTTATTCCAGCAACTCTTTCTGAAGTAATGTGAAAGAGTAATGATCAGCATATTTTTATGCCCTTACAGCTTTCTGCTCTTAATACTGGAACTCGTTCCAATTTCTGTTTAGAAAACATTAAACACTGTGTGCTGAGTCTTTGGGGAAAGCCCAAACGGAACGGGATACTCTCTTCATCTGTTGTTTCTTGGAAGCCCTTAGAGAGTAGAGTTACTTCTTATTTCAAAGAAAACAGACTTTTAATTTTAATAACCTCTGAATTTTTCAAGAACTGCTGCATTTGCCTGCAGGACTGCTACATAGCCAACATCTTTAAAAATAATTTGTAAGAACTTGAAACAAATTTCTAACTGATCCTGAAATACGCTTCAATTCACAGGGCAAGTATTTTGCTGAAAAAGCTGCCACTTCCCATATAACTGCAGTACACAATTTATCAATTAAAATGTATTTTTTTAAGTAACTGGGAAACTTCTAAAGCTTACCTAAGCGTTTCACACCATACAGTATTATTATGGGATTTAATGCAAATTACATCACTGCTATATGACAAAGATATACTGAACCAACTTCTCAGACTCTGATTCTTTAGTAAGACATGCAATAGGTGGCTAAAAGCAGTAAGCAGGTGAGCTACTGGAAGTGTTTTGTAGCTGCAGGAGGTGAACTAGTAAGTGTGTAGCTCCAACAGTACAACACACTGCTAAACACCCGGTACAATAACAGCACAGTTTGGCTTTGATACCTTTTCAGTCAATACCAACGATTGCATCAGATAAAAAACCAAAAGAATATATAGCCTAGACTGTACAGCTTGCCAACATCCTCACACAAAATGTGCTTGCTCCTTAGCACTGAGGCTAAGAACGGTATCCTATCAGCAGCTTTTCAGCCCAACGAGATGAATCAGGGGAAAAAAAAAAGAATTACAGCAACACCTGAGAAAACACACTAATAAAGAAAGTAAAGGCTATGCCAAGTTGTCCCAGTTGCAGACATTTCTTCTGCCCACCCTCCTCCACCCCAAGCTTCTGCACTGAGCTGCACACCACTTCCATTTGTTCCTCCCAGGATGCGCACAAATGATCCCATTCGTGTAGCACACTGAGTATTTTTGAACATGAAGACCACAAGTGTGACGCCATATATAAATCTAATAGAAAACTGCATCAAGTTTTTGTTGCCAGCATTCAGCTCCCCAGAATGCGCCTATCTCGTGAATGGCACAGACTTACCATTAGCGACATACGTGATCTTGCATAGGATGTTGTCTCTGCTTATTTCCTTGTTCCCCTCTGGTGGGCTTACTAACGTCTGGCAAATCATAGCAATATTTATTTTGGCACGGACACAGCGATTGTTCAGCTGCCAAAGAAAATGAAACATTTGTAAGCCTCAAACTAAATCTGTTTCAGCACACTTGACTGCTAACATTTAAATTTACGACGAAGCCCAAGACTCTCCAGAAGCTGTGTTTGAGAGTTTGCATCCTACCGCTACGGGGATGTACCCTGAATGTGGGTCAGGTGAAAGGCATGTGGTGAAGAGGGAAAGGGTTAAACTAAAATGCCCAGATCTGAGGTTTTTGCTTGCCTAATACATATTACAAGTGAATTGCTTCAATTATTGTAATGAATGAGTAAGGAAACATCTAAACAATAATCATATAATCATAGAATGGTTTGGGCTGGAAGGGACCTTAAAGACCATCTAGTTCCAACCCCCCTGCCATGGGCAGGGACACCTTCCACTAGACCAGGTTGCTCAAAGCCTCATCCAGCCTGGCCTTGAGCACTTCCAGGGATGGGGCATCCACATCTTCTCTGGGTAACCTGTGCCAGTGCCTCACCACCCTCTCTGTGAAGAACTTCTTCCTGATACCTAATATAAACCTCCCTGCTTTCAATTTAACCCCGTTACCCCTTGTCCTGTCACTACAGGCCCTTGTAAAAAGTCCTCTCCCAGCATCCTTGTAGCCCCTTCAGGTACTGGAAGGTGCTATAAGGTCTCCCTGGATCCTCCTCTTCTCCCGGCTGAACAAGCCCAATTCTCACAGCCTTTCATCATAGGAGACATTTTTTTTTTTTTCATCATAGGAGAGATCTCTCAGGAGAGATGATCCTTTCATCATAATGTAACAGCATTCACAAATACCAATTAGTACCTTTTCCCTTGTAAGCAGGGTATGGCACAGGGATCAACACAGATACACTCCAAAGAAAACAATCATTGCTACTCTCTGACAGAGCCAAGACAGAATCGGGTAAGATGGAGGTTTAAAGATTTTACTTCTACAATTATACAACCCTGCACCTGTATCTGACAATACTCAAAAGTTATTGATTTGATTCCATACAAGGACACATCAATTCTTTAAAACGTTTTCACATCTCCAGAAATTCTACTTCCCTTCTGCTACAACACCTCTGAGGTAAGGCAAGAAAGCTTTTGGCTCAGAATGCCTTCATCAGGTCACTGTACCACCTGGTTTAATTACACTGTGTTTTTGGATAAGCTCTCCAGCTCCCTCACACTAGTACTGCACATGCGCTACCATGTAACAGAAGAATGTTGCTACCTTCAACGCGGGGCTTTACAGAACGAAAACCATACTTACAGGAGCACTGTCATGTTCCACAGAGAAATTGCACACAATCCATGTTTCGGGATCGTTTTCGCTGAACGCTGGTATCTTTCTGATGGCAGACAAATACAGCACATCCCTTTGAGAAGCTGGCCACACCCTCTGCAGAGAAACACCCGAATGTCAGCTTTTCCAGTTTTGCAAATGAAGTACTTAAGGATACTTAGGTAAAGGAAAAAAACAAGTGAGGCAAAACAGGACAGTCACTGTTACTTAAGTAAAAGCTTCTTCAAGCTAGTAATTCTGTTTTCAAAACTGAAACAGAACACAGCTGTTGTGCGAACGTGTGTCAGGTTACATGGCTACGCTTAGTTTTTAAAAAATGAAGGCAAAATTCAATGCCTTTGAAATGCAGGATGCTAAGCTGCAATGGCTTTTTCAGTAAAGAAATAGGAAGAAGCAGTTTCTCTCCTGTTCCCTCAACCTCAGGTACGTTAGTTAATACCTGTACACTACAGACAGAACTACTGTTAAGGTACAAATAGATGCATCTACAGTTACTTATGTCTCCAAAGAGTGAGGGAAAGAAATATTTAAAACAAGTATTACTTCAAAAAGCCATCCCTTCAGTAAGGCAGACATGGTAAATCGCTATTATCTAAGGGAAAGTTTCATAAGCAAAATGTCTGATAAAGTAAGGAAAGATACAAAAGCCATTTTGCTGACAGGGAGGAAAAAAGTACAGCTTTTACCACAACACTACACAGTTTACACAACTGTCGTAGTCGAAATTGTGAGTCCTCTGTTACAGAAGTTTTAAGGGTAACTGTGTTACTGGTAAAATTGTAAAAAAAAAATTTGGTTTAGGTATACTAATACGTGGAATCACGCAAAGTCGAAGACAAACCTGTACACTTAATTCCCTTTTTTTAAGCTTTAAGTTACAGTTTCTGAGTTATAATTCAAGTGAACATTTTTGTAAAGCTACACCAGGACTGGTTGCGGAGGGGGAAATGTAATTAAGTTACAAGAGCAAATGTTGTACCAGCAGTTACACCACCTCAGACTGCAAACGTGTACGTCAACTAGTTACGGTCAACGACAGCTCATATTACTGCAACAAAACAGGATAGTGGGTACGGGTTTCTTCCCTGTAACCGCTGTTCGTTTACTGCTTCTGATCGCTTCAGGTAACTCTGACTGGCTGGCAGTGATACACTTAGGGATTAAAACCAGTCCTCATTTGCTGTCACAAGCTCTCTCAGAGACACACACAAGCAATTACACTACCAAGACAAGTTTGAAAAACTGACAGAGTTGCAGTTGAACGGAGAACTCGTCCTGCAATGCTGCTCTGAAGAGTATTCTGAGTTAAGCCGCTGAAGTATTTCGGAGTAAGACGGACACACGCGTGCCCCAGACCATCTCCGTAAGGTATGCATACAGCTGAAGCGTTATTACCTTATGTGTCTGGTAAATGATGATTGCGTTGTCAGCTAGGTTTTCCACAACATGGAAATTTTCAATTGTTGCTGAAAGAAAAGTGTGTGTGGGGGAAATCCATCAGTAAAGAATCACAGATACCAAGTCAAAGTTACACATAATATCCTTGCTAATATACATGCGAAGCTTAAGAAACAGTGCCTTACTTTCCCAGTCATTACGGACATCGACATTCCAGAAGTAGTGGCAAACTTCATGCCCTGTTACCCCTTTAACAGCATGGGTTGCTTTCAAAGGGTCTAAAACTATTCCATTCTCTTCCACCTCTCTTCTGTATACCTATAGCCAAATACAAATAAAGAAACATGAACAGTTTTGACAAATTCTGTTCTATGTTTTAACTGTTCAACATTCCATCAGGTTTTTTAAAAACCCTTACCTAGAAGGCTAACACCTGAATAATCTGCGCCTTGTCAGTGTTCTTTGATAACTACCAACACAGACGTTCTCATGTGGCAATTCACATTAAAGTATCAGTATTTTAAGAATCTCTACTCCAAAAATCGGTAAGCTCCCTTATTTGTCACTATGCACAAGGATCCATACAAGCACAGCAGAGCAGCCAACACAATAAAATGCAACTCTAACACTTTCATACATTGAATTTACACCTTATTATGATGCCAAGTTTTAAGCAGGAGGGAATGAGAAAGGAATCTGTGAAGATAAAGCTATTACAAAAGTTACACAGATTTTGTATGAGTAGATGTATTAGAAGCTGCAGCTCTTGTGGACTCTGGTCTTAAACAGTGCTATTTTTAAACAGTGCAGAGAGAAGTTTTAACAGCATAGCTTGCTGAGTGATAGTATTCCCAAAGAATCATAGAATCGTTTCGTTTGGAAAAGACTTTTAAAAGAATCCACTGCTAAATCCACTGCTGAGTCCACCAGACTGACATTATTCTGTTCTTCACGTATCTTAGCATATGATGTTCTTAGCATATCATCATATATCAATTAAACAAGAAACCCAAATGTTTACCTTCATTTCTCCTTCTTCTACCACTAGCTGCCAATTGGCATCTCCGCCTACATCTTGCAAGGAGTATGTCATATGGTTTTGTACCATCTCTTCCACCTTTAAAGTTAAAATAAAAAAAGAAAAAAAGAACAGAAAAACACCACCCACATTTTTAATTAATCCCATCCATCTTCTTGAGCAGAGCCTGCACAATATTGGAAGCCACAAGTCAGTACTTCAAATCATATGCATGAGCTGAATTTGGACAACAGAGCTTTCTATTACGGGTTAAGAATAAGCAGGTACTTCTGGCTTTCAGAAACTAAAGCCAAACCCTTCACTCAACTTCCAATTTCATTCTTTATGGGTACTTCCTATCCTTCCTTTGCATCTCTGAACTGTCAAAACTCACTGTTTTTGCCTAAGACAGTTTTATTTCAACATACAGGAACTCCCAGCATCTCCAGAGAGAACTACAATGCACTGCAATATACTGACTGAAGAGCATTTAAAAAGCTGAACAAAGGCACGGGGGGGATGGGGAGGAAGATAGACAAGCTCTAAAAAAGTGAATGCATATCGAAAGTCATACTGTAAGAGCAGTGAAAGAAAGTCAGGAGCCAAGCATGCCTATTCTGTTTCGCTGGCATCTTCGCACCATTGCCAGCTAAAAAGAACAGAAATGCCTACAATCAAGAAAATCATGATGATACAGAGACTCTACGATTATAAAACACTAATTTAAAAATTATTGAGCTGGACAGTTGTCTGCTTTTCTTAGAGGCCAAATATTTGATACATTTTTAAAGCTACGTGAATACCTTTTTTTTTAAAAATTCATATAATGTGCATGAAAATGGATGCAAGGACAGGAAATGTTTCTTTAAATCTACAGTCTTAGACTGAACTAACATGCTGATCTGGCAAAAGTCTGTTCTACAAAAAGTATGTGGGGGATGGGGGGCATGGTGTGTGTGGAAAGTAGTTTCCTGTAAATTAAGATCATCCTTTCAGCACTGAGTCCATTAACTTGAAACGGCATTCGAAGGCACTCAGTAGTAACTTCTACCTAGTATAATCCAAGCAGTAAAGAGCAACAACTTGACTCCAGTCCATTTGATCCTGATCCTTAACCTCAATTTGCATTATTGTGATAAGGGACTGGTCAGCCTCAGATTTGCTTTGAGGTGGTTATTTTTTCAGTCACACTAGTGCTCTGACACTCAGGTTTATTACGTGAATGCACAATGTTATCACAGGCATAGAAGAGGTAAAAATGAGTAGGCCCATATATTTAAGATACTACAAGTTCCCCTTGTACTGAACTGCCCATATACCCACAGCCTGACAGACAACAAGTTCCTGTCTTTGGAATCAAACTTGCTTTCTATTAGTTGATTCCGTCACTCCTCCCAAAGAAAAACAAACTTGAAAAATCTAACTTGACTACTGGAGTACCAGAGAGGGGCTTATCAGGGTTGTGCAATATGACCTGCATACATTTTCCCTTGCGGTAAGTTCAAATTTCAGACATTAACTGACTGCAAAAGGTCAAGGCAAGCGCTGGGGTTTTAGTCCAATAAGCAAGTCCTTGAGTGTTACAGTCCTACTCATAAAGCTGGTTGTAAAGTCTGTAGGTGGTATGATTCCAGGCTCCGTTAATCTAAAGAAAATCTCCTCCTATTTGAAAATGCAGGTTGTTTGCAGCATTAGTTAATAATTCCAAAAAAAATCCAGGATACAGATCCCAGAAGGAAGCTTCATATATTCACCATTATGTATGGACCACAGCAGAAGAAAGCTAACAGCATGAATGCCATGTCTGAACAACCCTGTTTTGAGACTAAAGAGCAAACACATGAACTCACCTAATTCTACTCCAGATTACTCTCAGAGTAATTCTGTACATTACTGGAATATGTCACTATGACATACGCTGACATATTCAGGGTGTCAAGACTTATTTTCTGAAGGATAAGTGAATATATTGAAACTCTTCAGTAAAAACTCTCATAACCCCAATCTTGTTTGTCAACAACATACTTTGACCTTTCAGATATAAAACTAGGTGTATAGGTAAAAAAATGCTAACCTTAACATTTAGTATTTTAATACCATTACAAACAAATATTGAAGACAAAAATCAAATCTTTGATTTAAAAGCAAGAAAAACCATTCAGTTTGAAGCAAATACCATCTTGATCCCACAATTAACAGGTGTTACTCTACTTTTATTATATCAGAAATGCTAAATTTTGGAATTGTAGGCATTTTTATTAAAGCTACTGAATTAAACTCAACAGTTTCAGAAGATTGGGTCTCTGCACAAGTGATATGCATGCAAGCAGCATGTAAAAAGACAACCATTTAGTATAGGAATAGAGAAGTCCTTTGTTTGTCTCAACGTACTAGTTTAAAGCAAGCAGTGATTTATGTAACAAAAAAACCCAGGTTCTAGAGAAGAGGATGAAATACAGCAAAGATATGCAACCCCCACTCTACAGGTTAATACAGTACCTGGGCGCTGAATCTGTGAACATCATCAGAGGCACTGACTAGATCAATGGAAGACATGGAGGAAGAGCGACTATAGGGCTACCAGAGACAGACAAAGAAAAAACCAAGTAATCAGAACAAAGGCACAACAGAGCATTCAGTACCAACTTGCAAGCACAAGATAATGAAGAAAAGGAAAACAAAAGCACCATAAGCAGCAAGCACAGCAGCAAATGCTGATTTCATGCACCTATTATGTATTATGCTCTCAGTATAGCCCTGAGAGAAACAG
The DNA here is from genome assembly GCF_000690775.1 of Eurypyga helias. Classification (NCBI taxonomy): domain Eukaryota; kingdom Metazoa; phylum Chordata; class Aves; order Eurypygiformes; family Eurypygidae; genus Eurypyga; species Eurypyga helias. The sequence continues at coordinate 5,726 of NW_010240611.1, read as the reverse complement.
AGTGTTTCCAGTAACACTGAAAAAAGTCAACAGGTTCCGTATTTTTTTAAAATAAAAATCAATTCAATGAATTTTGGTGAAGGTATCTTAGAAACACTGAGGTTAGCTAGTTGGAATTTTTCCTTTATTATCTGACAAACTTGATACAAGTTAAGAGTATTTTAAGATACCCAAATCAGTATTTTTTTGAACCAAGACAGAAAACAGTGTTTTTCCAATTCCAGCTGCTTAATTTGAAAATGAGTAAACTATTTAAAGTTACTAGAAACACCTAACAAGAGAATCTCACCTACCCATACAAAATACTACATAGAAATATCATAGGTCAGCCCATCGTTAGAGGGGATCATGAGAAGTCTCTTACCTTTTGGACAAACCGATGAGTCCCCACAGATGAATATGCATCTCCAGAAGGTAAGGATGTTGGCCAGTGTAATCTGACCTTTTCGCTTTGGGACTGCAACAAAATAGGTTTAATTATTAGTAGTCAGCTGCTACTGGGTGGACTGTGAAAGAGTGAGTCATCCTCAATCTACACAGTGGCTACAACAACTAATGCTGCATATGACAGGCATGAAGCTGTCATCCTGCTGGAATTCTCCCTAGGTGAATGGGCCTGAAGACTGAATCTGACTATACTTCAGCGTGTGTTTCTGAGTTAAGGAAAACAGATCAGCAGCACTAAGGATCTCTGCTAAGAGATCCCAACAAAGGTAAACTCTGTTGGGTACTATATGCCCACTAGAAAGTACTTTTTTTCTTAATCAAATCATTGTACACACTGTATTCATAAGCCTAAACATTTTTTAAGACAAAGGACGCACCACTTTGTTATTCCCTCTTGTTTAATATACTGCTACACTTTCTCATATTCTACATATTACCTCACATGCATCTTACCCCTTTAGATCTCTGTCACTGAAATGTATTCAAGAAATGAATTAAAGTAGTAACTGGAGACAACAGAATTTTAAAATAAACAACAAGCACTAACAGAACCAAGTCTTTCCTATTTCACATACTGCTAGAGTCAAAAGACACTTCAGAGGGATAATTAGGTTGAGAAACAGCTGCAGTGTTTGATATTCTTATTTGCACACAGCATCAGTTACATGCAAAGATAAATTCTATACAGGACACTTAGAGAGGAACTACAGACCCAACTAGCTTAACACTTATACTGTCCTTTTCTATGTAATCTGTGAAGTCACTTATCACAATTAGTGTTAATCACCGATATTAAACTGTGAAAATATTAAGTGAATTCCCCTTATCAGTGTGAAGATAAGTACAGAGCTTCAGGAGATGCACCCCAGGACTGAGTTTATGTCACAGAAGTCTCCCATGAAATGCCCATCATTAAGGTATTTTTAAAGTATCAATACCTGTTCTTCCATTTTATCTTGTCTATCAAGAGCAGCTTCAACAGCATCAAAGAATTCTTCTTCATTAATCAGACTATTAGGACCCTCCTAGAGCATAAGAAGCAAAACTAGTTCAAAATCTGAGACATGAGTTTAATACTAGAAATACATAATTTGGGTTTATATATATATATAACTGATGGAAGCAAATTTCTTCTATAGACTCATATTTTCACCAGTATTCTTAGATTACAATTCCTCCGACAACCCTACTTGTCAAAGGAAGTTACTTCCTCTAATTACAGTTTAGGGATAGTTGTATAAAGAATAAAAACCCCAGGAAACTGAGTAAGAATGTCAATATGCTTTGACATCAAATTTAGGTTGTAATTAACATGTATCTTCTCTTAAAACTGTTTACAGTGTGTCAGTAAAGTACATCAGTGTGTAGTTAGACTCTTTCCAACAATTCCAGTGCCTTAGGGCAGACTTCAGGTATATCTTCCTGGAAGGAACAGTTTAACACTGAACACTTGAGTCTACCAAGGGAAATGGTAATGTCAGAAAGTTAGGTTTACTGCTTTTATTGTGTTATAAAACAAGCTGGTCCAGCAAATTTCAAGAAAACCCCCACTTTACAACAGGGATATCTGGGAGAAGCAGTGGGTTTGTAATCAGGTAGATAAAAGTCTAACTTCCTATCCACCTTTTCCTTTTACAGTGTATGCCTCAGTCACAACACAGAACCTAAGCTCAGGTATCTTTTACATAACATATTATTTCTCAGGCTGTGATTTCCAAGTAGAAACATGCTGATTATTGTACATGAAAGGATCAAGTTATTAAAACTTCAGAGCAAACTGCACTACAGGTGTGTTAGCTTATTTTTCAGAAGGTGGTTTAAGCATTTAGAAATCCACTAAGTATCTCACTGAAGAGAAAGCTACTGAAACAGGCAATTTAACAGAGGAAAGAAACCTAAAACTACTGAATTTGTCAACACAAGAGTTCAAATAGCAGTGACAAGTTAAAAATCAATTTGAGTTAAACTTCAGATTAGGGGACTGCCTATGAATTCAGGCTTTTTGTATTTGCTTTATATATCTATACAGCTAAAGCATTAAAAAGAAGAAGTACAGAACTACTGCATAAGCAGTATCAAAAGTACATGAAAAATAATTAAAATAGCAGAAACACCTGCAAGCAGAATCCTTTAGATAAACACACAACAAACTTCCATTCTCAAAAAATTTAGAACTGAGATTCTTCATCCAGTTTCAGTTTCCAAGGTGAGAAGTAAGAGTAGCATAAACACACTTGCACAAACCAAACACCTTGATTTACACACCCCCTCTGAGAAACAACCTGATCTTTACAAGTCAGTGTTTTTAAAAGTTTCCAAAGCGGAATTTGTACCTCGTAGTCTGGCCCTCCAAAGTGGGACTTTTTCTTCAGTTCTGTCACAGCATTTTTGTACGCTTCTTCAATTCTTCTCCTTTTCTCTATCTCCTGGAAAATCACATGATGCAGTGAAAATGAACTGACTGATAATAATAGTCAACATAAATGGAATGACCAGTATTTTTTTTTTCCAAGTAACAACAGCAAAGCTGCCAACTTCCTGATTTTATTTCCGTGCATGCACTGTATGTGCCCACATACACGTGTGTATAATGTAAAGCTTGAGGAGCTGGCTACCTTGAGGATGCCTTCTTTAAGTCACGTGGACGAAACTAGATCAGCAAGCAGTAGCTAGCACGTAGTTTACACATAGCTATTCGTGGTTCACTGAGGTCAGACTGTATCCCACTGACAGTTTATACAAACCCCTTGACACACATGCTTGGGCAGTGGTAGCAAATAGTGAAAATTAAGACTGGTGAAAGAGCTAACCTGTTGAATGCGCTGAGATATTAATGAGTCACAGCATGTAAGCTTCTATCTATAATTAGCTGGCACAGGATCAACGTGAATCATTTTGTGATCTCCATGCAGAGACTAATAACATCATTCTCCTGTAATAGGTTTGTGACTGTACTAGAGCTGCTGCTATCTGTATCATTGTATATTATCAATAAAAAAGTAGTAATGCCAGACTCAAGTATAACATTACCTCTGCAAATCCTACACACTGACAGGTATTTCCAGTGAAAAAGCTATAAACACTTCTGAAATTCTTACAGAATTCAGCTTTAATACGCAAGATGTTTCTCTGTCCCCTGTCAGAATCACTTAATCTTGAAGAAAGTTAAGTCTCATGGATGACAACTGGACACCACACACTACTTGTTGCAGATCTGACTCCAGTTATTCAGCAATCCAATTTGAACTTTAAAGATTCAGTGGAAAACCCTTAAGCAATACGGAAAGGCTGAGTTTATCAACTGGGAATCTGGTGGTAACATTCACTCAGGAACACAATTCCCAGTTTGTAAAAAAAGTTTGAAAAGTAAAAGCAGCAGTTTTGATGTAAAACAAAGCAGTACAGTTTTTCCACAGGAAAATTCTTAGGAAAAAAGCATCACTTAAATGAGGACAGTACTGTCTCATTCTGTGAACATAGGCTCTTCCCTGCTGAAACTATCATAAAGAAGCAATAACTGCTAACAAGTTTCACCAAATTTTGCACGTTTATATTTTTGACATTAACTGGAGAGTCCTGAAGATGCAAAGAGACTTGAAAGTCAATGAGAGAAAGTTAGAAGTTTTACCAGAACACCTGGAATGAAAATAACCCAACAAGAAAACCAAACCAAAACACAACTCCTCCTCCCACTTGCCCCAAATCCCCACACTTTCTGTACTTCCATCTGCACATTAGTGAAAATTCTCATGTGTCGGAAGACAACTCTCCAAACCTGCCAGCTTCTCTTGGCAACAACAGTAAATAAGGCAGAACTTGGGAAACTGACTGAACAGCAGAAAAATTACTGGTGTATTAAGACTCTAAAATTTCTTAAGGCATTTCAGTTACCATTGTCAAAGGTGAACAAAATACCTGAATGTGTTACGGTAAAATTTCATGTTCACAAAAAGTTTGCTCATTAATTACAATTAGTAAGATCAAAGGAAACAAGAATAGAAAAGAGTTGCTCCAGTCAAGAAAAGCATCATCACAATGATTCTGTTGTGGGGGAAAAAAAAAAAAAGAACCAAATACTAGAGATTAAATCCTTTCCTTGTTTATCCATTTTAAGAAAAGCCTATTTTAAATTACATGCCGGAGACTCACTAAAAAATATGTAGGACTGGAAAAATAAGAAAAGGTCAAGATTTTAACAGCCAAGAGCAAAAGGTTGAAAGCAAAGCTGTCACCACAATTACCTTTAGGCAACATTATATGCTTTTGTATTAATTTTATTCTGGCCATCTGACTGTTCTGGTAACAGAAAGAAACCCAAATATAGAATTCTAAAACTAAAATCATTAAGTGCATTATTTTAGCAGCCTCCTTAAACATTAAAATGTTTTTATAATAACCTCTTGTTTCAAAGGATTAGAGATAGCTTCCAACCCTAAGAATGCAACTTAAACATTCTTTTATTAAAAAATAAGGAGGGTTATAGAGAAAGACACTCACTCTGTAACACTGTATTCAGTCATCCCCAGGTTCAACAAATTCTACTGAACTCGAACTGCATTGATATACGAGAAATTTTTTAGGACAGCTATGATTTTGAGACACATTGGTTTCACGTTTAGCAGACAAAAACCTATCTTGCATATTTAAGCTAAACTAGCCCTCTGCAAGATGGAGGCTGTGAAACTGAGGTAGTGTGGCTCTTACTAATCACCTTTGTGCGTTGGTGCTAAGTCAAAGGCAGTTCTGGAGTTAGTGGGCTGCAGAAGCTGTAGAGGAAAGTGAGCTGGATTACAGTGGCACTTATACTACTTGTAAAACGTAGTGATTTCAGCTACCAACTGAAGTCTTGTTCTTCCTGTGACAAGCCCACAAAGCACAGAGCCAGCAGTGTGGATCTGGTGACACACAAAAGACAAACCTGATGCTCTCCCTTTCGACTCTACTAGATGGTCTTTTTACAGGTACTGAACAGATTTACAGGAGCTCTAAAACCATCCCAGCTAGAACACACACTAACAGCTGCCTAATTTACTGTAATTTTACCCTCTAATCTCTCCTAGAGAAGCTATTCTGAACTTCACCATGACATCATGATTACTTCCTTTACAAAGCAGTTCACACACGCGATCCAAGAAAATTAGCAGTACCAGAATTGTGCCAGTTTCAAGCAGGGAAGAGTTAATTTTCTCCACAATTCAGACAGCTGGCAGAAGGTGACCGGTTCCCCCGTCGAGGGAAGCCTGGGAAAACTGACAAAAAGCAGGCCAGGGCGTTCCCAG
>NW_010240610.1:2721-3577 GCF_000690775.1 Eurypyga helias | reverse complement strand
CGGTGAGGGACGGGGTCCCCCAGGCCTCTCACGGGGCCACACGCGCCTCTCGGGGCGCAGGGACCCCCATCCCACACCTCCCCCCACGGCTCCGTGTCCCACAGCACCATTCCGGCTTCACCCTCTCCAGCGTTTTTCCCCGGGTGTCTCTTCCCACAGGGAACAGGGTGTTTGGGGTGCACGGGCATCGCCTGGGGCGCTGGCACACAGACGCTCCCGCTCCGGTGATGGCACTGGGCCTGGAATCTCTCCGCCCGGGACCGTGTTGTCCACTTGAGCTCCCACCGGGAGCGTTTCCACCTCTACCTCCACCTCGTCTTTCCTCGCGTGCCCGCTGAGGTCCTTGGCTCCGTCCAGGCCCTCGACCCGTCCCCTCCAACCCCGTGGAAAATGGCTTCGTACGCTGGCACCTGCTTCCAGCAGCAGATTCGGAGATCCGTGCAGGCACCCCGCTCCGTCTTACGCCTCGTCCCTCCCCAGTCCTTTCCTGCAGCGCTTCCCAAATTCTACTCAGGACAGAAGATCCTCTATTTGTCTCCCTAAGCCACATCCATCAGGGATGAGTCGTCTCCTCACATTCCAGCTGCCACGCGCGCATCATCTTGGCTCCTTCTCCGTGCGCTTTAAAAACGGGGTGTGTGGAGTGTTCTTACGGCAAACGTGTCCTTGGGGGAACCACCCCGCCCCGAGACGCTCCCAGCCTTGCCATCCACCCCACAACCCAGGCCGGGGGTAGCCAGCCCCTGGTTTCCAAGCCAGACACCTCACCAGGGGCTTGGGAGCGCCGGAGCGGGGCGCTGGGTACCACGACGCCTTTGTCACCGCTGTTCCCGTTTCCTGCGCTATCCCCAGACCT
>NW_010240610.1:2385-2674 GCF_000690775.1 Eurypyga helias | reverse complement strand
TGGGATGGAGAAGAGCGGCCAGCCCTAGATTGGGCCTTCCTGCCGACTGCCGTAAAGCCCGGAGAGCAACTGCCTTCCTTCGAGATCCGTCGGGTAAGGCACTGTTCCCAGCAAGTCTACCACGGCACATCCAGGTACCAAACAAAGCACTTTATTTGGCATGGAGAGAAGCGACCCGCAAGAGAAACGTGCGCAGAGCAAAGCCGAGTTACACAAACTGAACGAGCGTGGTTAGAGTCTCAGTTACAATCTCACGACTAAACAAGGTAAAAAGTCCATTTCCAGAGAG
>NW_010240610.1:0-2350 GCF_000690775.1 Eurypyga helias | reverse complement strand
CTGTAGTGGCTCACTGACGCATTGTACCTCTCGTCTTCGGAAGAGATGCCATCACGACGGCAGTTTTCAGTGACGACGTGTTTCGTTAGGAAATCATAGAATCATGGAATGGTTTGGGTTGGAAGGGACCTTAAAGCCCACCCAGTCCCACCCTCTGCCACGGGCAGGGACACCTTCCACTAGACCAGGTTGCTCCAAGCCTCATCCAGCCTGGCCTTGGACACTTCCAGGGATGGGGCATCCACAGCTTCTCTGGGCAACCTGTCACAGTGCTCCCCACCCTCTGCGGGAAGAATTTCTTCCTGATATCCAATCTCGATCTCCCTCTTCCAGTTTAAACCCAATACCCCTTGTCCTGTCACTCCCTGCCCTTGGAAAAAGCCCCCCCCAGCTTCCTTGTAGCCCCCAGTCAAAGGAGGCTGATGTCCAGGCAGCTCTTCAAACCCTTCCTGTACTTCAAAGAGCACCGGGAGCCTCTTTTAAGGTTTCCGGAGTTGAATACACGAACCTCACACACCCAATCACGCGTCCTTGGATGGCTGTCGCAAGGGTAAGCGAGGGGGCGAGCAGGGTTTTGCTTTATGACGTCCAGAACCAGGCACTAGGCTTTCTCATCCTGGCTGAAGCGTCACGAGAACACGCAGAGACCCAGGCAATGCCAGACGACCCGCACCTGTCCCAACAGATTCTGCAAGCCGAGAGTCGCCGGTTCACCACGCAAATCCCCGCCCGCCGCCCCGCTAACGGACACGAGCGAAGGTTCACGCGAGGAAGCAGCATCTTGCAGATCATGCCAAAAAAATGCCACCGTCGGGGAGCCAGACCGAAGCGTTGCAGAATAGACCGCCAGAAATGCTTTAACAGCTAAAAAACGGAGGTTTGAGTAAACGAGGGCTTTCGTGGGTTCACGTTTTCATTCAGCAAATCACCTGCCGCCCAGTGTCGTTCCAAGAACACTTTCAGTTCATCACTCGGGCCTGACAGTGTCACGACCTACTAGTTATTTACTCCAGTTACTCCCCATAAATACTCCTCCTCTATTTACACAGTTCTTCAGTCTTTTCGGGATCATCTTTAAGCGTTTTCCAGGATGATGCCAAAAGGATGTTTGCCGTGCACGAGGCAAGTTAAGCGAAAGCGTTTGCTCTACAACATCTACACCTGGTGCTTCACTTTGCCTTCCTTTTCAAGCCATTGTAGACTAGGAGTGACACCGTTTGAGTGTAAACCACCGCTCCCATTTTCCAAGGTTGAGTGTAAACCACCGCTCCCATTTCCCAAGAAGTGATTTCGATTCCTTTAAAACACAAAAATGACACGTCCCTCTTTTGATGCTGCTCAGCCCATTACAGCTGATTTTTACCTGTTTCTTAAACCTCGCTACAGCTTCAGAACTGAAAAGCCCGACTCGATTTCAGCATCAAGTCACTACCAGGAATGAATTTTGAAGGACAATGCCAAGTGGATAAAACGGTCAATTACGTGCAGGTCTCTTTTTCCTTCCAGCCCTTCCAAACAACGCCGAACTCCAGCTGCACCTAGTAACAAACAGCCACCGCCGCCTCATCGCGTGCGCCGGCTTAGTTCCATCAACGTTAAATTATGGATCGCGTAGTCTGATGCCTCGGCAGACAAGCCAGCGCCCCACTCCTCAGGTTGCGAATCAAACCACCCCGGCCCTGTGTCAGCGGAGCTGTCAGACACTTCCCTGTTTTATTAGGCTGGTGTGTGAGGCTTCTGCCCTGTCCTGCCCAGGGCAGCGGATCCCAGGGAGCAGGCGGCAGTGGGATTTCATCTAAAACCCCTCAATTCCGATGCTGATGAACCGCTGCTGTATCTGCCCCGTGAACTGTGTTTACTTACATCAAAGCCAGCAGGTTAAGGTGAGGTAGTAAAACCAGATGCTCTCCTGTAGTCAGACTATAGTTATGGTTAACGGCACCTCAAGAACCGTAATTAATGAGGGAGACAGGAACCCACGTGACTCCTTAACGGAGAACTAAAAGGAGAGAGAAAAACGCGTGTGGCAAAACAAGGAGAGGGGAGAAAGTGACGGCAAGCTTTCAGACAGAATACTGGTTGTTCTCCTATTTATTTCTACCGCGCCGGTGGGGAGCGGCCGTTTCCAGAGGAGTGCTGGATGGCCGCGCGGACGCAAGCGCTGGTCAGCGCCGGCCCCGCTGTCGGCTCCCCTCTGGCACAGCACAGCTAAACTACACGTCGGGGGCAGTTCGAGGCGTGACACCTTCGTTCCTTATGGATGATGGCCAGCTACATACTTCACGTCCCAAGGCTTATCCCTAATTTATGAAAATAAAGCATATCTCTTTTGTATGTTTTTATATATATA
>NW_010240609.1:22287-39027 GCF_000690775.1 Eurypyga helias | reverse complement strand
GGAAAACACAAGCAAGAATGCTTGGTAAATTAGTTTCTGTTTTTACACAAAATTAAAACATTGACTTACCACTAAATTAAAATAGGTTTCCTGTGACACTATGTTGTACAGCCTTATGAATACTTAATAGCAGTACTGTAATTACAAAGAGCTAAATGATTTGCAGCTCAAGTTAAAATAAATGTACTTCCAGTAACACTAATATAAATATTAATGGGACTTTTGATTCTATCAAAATTCCATCGTAACTCCAAAGAAATGAATGCACCATCTTAATAAAGAGTTTGTGTATTTGCTGCTGTTATTCCAGCAGAAAAAAACATGGTGTGTTTGAGCACTGCAGGCTGTTGATTGTCCCTTGTGTTACGTCTCTGGAGAGCCACGGATAATGCCACACCACAGGGCTATTAATAATAACTCAAATACAAATAATGCCGTGGTGGTTACTCGGCTTCAAAGACAAGACTGTAATAATACTGACTCAGGCTTCCTAGATACAATGCCGGGTTTGCACTGCAAATGAACACCCATTACCCAGGCCTGGTTCAGTGCTTGCCAGCATTAGTACTTCAGCAGGTATAGTAGTCAAAAGGGTGTTTTCATCTGGGGGTGGAAACCTTCAGAATTTGGCCACTATTTACAGCTTAAGCCTTCAACGGGTGTTTCTAAGGGCACTCTGGAATCTGGTGATATATATAAGGGTGAGAGGTCTAGAGTTTCTGCTAAAATTACCTCTGTGTCCCTAAGACCTGACCTCCAACTTCAATTTGGGGGTAAAAAAGCTCTGCTGTGCTCCTGCTCTGTAGTTCTTCCACAGAACACAATGCCTTACAAGCTGTTGAAGGAAGAATATCCTGGAAGTTGGTCTTGGGGATGTAAAAATACAACCAATAGTCTCTGAGCTCAAACGGACAAAAAGAAACCTAATTATTTCATCTCCAAAGTAACAACTTATTTCAAACCATCCATTTGTTTGGCATATACATTAAATTAATTTCAGTTAGTTCAGATGCAAATACACCAGAATAGGTCTGATATGGTGCTTTGTTTCAATGGAGACAGGAGCCATACTTCCCTGTCCTGTCATTTCAAAACAGATAAATACGAACCGAAGAAAACACTATAAACTGCTGTCAAAACACATGAGATCTTGACCCATCTCCTCTGCCTGCCCACACAGTTTTTGAGCATGGGTTAATTCTGCCTTACAGCATCCTTCAAAAGCAAGGTGTCATCTTGGTTTACTGCAGAGACAAAAAGAGGTTGACTGAACCCCACCAAGAGGGTTCAGAGCTGGGCAGAAGCAGCCCCTGGACATGAGATACAGGTATTAAACTGATCTTAGTGTTGAGATAGCACAGATATGCCACAAGGAAAATCTGCTCAAATTTTGTGACTGATTCAAGGGAAATTCTTCCTTTGCTATGCAGAAGAGGCTTTAGCACTTATTGCTATAGTGGGAAGTCATGAAAAATGCTTTGCTTCAGTTCATGCCTGATACAATTCGGAAGTACAAGGGAAGCGTGCGTCAGAGCCAGCAAGAGCAGAGGGTAGGAATAAGAAGACAGAAAAAAATGTCACCTGTCTGCACTGTCCCAGTCCCCCATGCTCCCTTCAGCATCAGGGTTTAAGATGTACCTTGGGAAGCTTTCTAAAACAAGCAAAACTCACAATTTCAGTACAATCAGAACTGTTGCCTTACCATATCCACCAAAATGTATTTTCCTATGTAGGCACCAGCATTACTGTTCCTTCAGCCACAGCAAGTGTTACATGCTCAAAAACACAGGAAAACTTGTTTCCAATAGCATTTTCTTCACTTGTTTTGTGTTTATTTATACAGTAGAAATAATAATTTTGATAGAAAATAGGAAAAAATGAGTGGCTTAAGGACTTTGATAAAACTAGGAATTTTTCATCCCAACACCCGGCTACCTCTTGGAGTGCTGGTAGGTGCTGGCAGCCATCCCATGCACCATGACAGCCAGCAACCACATTCCCTATATTGCACCTCACATACAATTTATCTCTTACGATTCTTCACATATTCCTAAGCTCTGCAGCCCCGAGAACACTTTTTCCTCCCCACAAACACATCTTTTTCCCCACAATTACGGAAACAAGCAACATTTGGGCAATGCATTCAAAGCATCACATGACACTAAACCAAGGACATTACTTTGCTTTTGTCAGCTTTTCCATAATGGATTTCAAAATTGGATCTTCCTTCCTTTTTGCCTCTCTCCATGACACCGCAGTGGTTAAACTTGGAGTCATTGGAGAAAAATGACACCAAGACCATGTAATAAGAAAATCTGCACAAGTTATTCTGTAAATATATCTGGCTCACACAGAGGGCCTGGTGCTATTCTTTGTTATTAAAGTGATTACTCATACTCAATTAGGAAGCTGTTCGCTGCCTCAGAAAGATAACACTGACCTAACTCAACCCTTACACCATCCAGCCCATCACATGCATACGCTCCCTTCAGCACAAAAGAGCTTCTCTGCTGCTGTGTGTGACGGTGCTGCCAGGCACACGGAGCCACACACATCGCTGCAGCCAGGCCATGTGCCCCAGCTGCCACGGCCCGTGAGCCGTCCCTGCTCTGCAGAACGGGCTGCGGGCAACTGTCCTGCAAACCCATGGTCTTCCTCTCCTGAGCTCCAGAGCCTTTCCATCCTGTGCATGCTGAGAGCAGCCCTGCTCACAAAGGAGCCTGAGTGGGCTCCAGGTCTGGTTTCCTGTAAAAATCGGGTTGCCAGCTTTGAGCACAGGCTCCATCTCTGCTGGCCAGGCCCAAGGGTCAGGCTGAGCCTCCGCACTCCAGATGCATCTCAAAACAAGTCTTTTCATACGAGTTCTTGTACTGGTTTTGTGTGGTGGGGTTTTGGTAGTGTAACCCCTATTCCCTGTCCCCTTGCACCACTGGCAGGGTGAAGGTAAAGAAATGGGGAGCAAAGCTGAACCTGGGAAGATAGGAGGGGTGCAGGGAAGGGGTTTTTACAGCTTGGTTTTACTTCTCATTATCCTACTCTGGTTTGATTGGCAAGAATTTTAATTGATTTTTCTTCCCCAAACCAAATCTGTTTTGCCCATGACCATAGCCAGTGAGTAATCGCTCCCTGTCCTTGTCTTGACCCATGAGCCTTTCCTTGTATTTTTCTCCTCCCCATCCCACCAAAGGAAGGCGTGAACGAGTGACTCCATGGTGCTGAGTTACCGGCTGGGCCTCAGCCATGACAGTACCAGGGACTGCAATGAGAAGCTCACCGCAGTAATCTACCCAAGGACTTTGCTTACCATGAGGGGCTAAATTCAGGCAGTGAAGTTAAATGGTTTCTCGCTTTCAGGTGTTATCACAAAATTAATTTTGATAACTCCTGCAAAATGGAAGAAACATTTTTCAGTGATTTTGTATGTCAAAATTCCAGTTTAGGGTCATCTTCTTTGCTTCATTTTTTTTTGCAAAATTTTGTAATTTTAATGTGCAGTGAAGTTACAAAATATATGTACCATGATGCTGTCACAGGAACTTCTACAATAACTGCAACTTTCAACATTAGAATGAAAAAAAAAAAAACAAACCCAACCCAAAATCATGGAACTCTTAAAAGAAATTAAACAAACAAATAAAAAGGCCTTCACAAAGAACTGTTTGCCCTGAGAAGCGTAACTGAAGTCAGTATTCTTGGCAGTATTTTCATTTCAAAGCACAAACTTTTTAAACGGAAAAAAAAATACAGGCACGGCCTCTTCAGCAGGCTTGACATGACAGCTCCATAGACGTCCCTTGCGAGGCAAGAACTCCTCATCTTATGTTATTCTCCACTAATCACTGCCACCAAAAGCAAGGCAGACATACCATGTGTATGACCAGTCCCAGTCATCCCTGCACAGGAGACCGGCTCTGACTTGGGAAAGGCAATGCAGGAATAAGCCTCCGCAAGGCTGCACTGATGGCATTCAGGGAAATCGGAAGCCATCCACCTGTCGTGATGAGATGAGCTGCATGCCTGTGCCTGACACCCCACCAAGTCACCTTAGCAAATGCTTCCCTGCCTGTCCCTTCTCCTCACCTCCACAGTGCTGGGGGGTAGGAAAAGGAAAACCTAACAAGGAGATGGATAAACCAACATACTTTCCCAACTAAGCTATACAGATTCTTGGAGAAACTTCACTCAGTGGCTTTAAGGTATTAACAAAGAATTCACTCCTGAGAGAGCATAAGGAGTTTGCTGGTAGCCAACAGCTAATCCTGTCTCTTAAGTGACCATAAACTCACCTGCTCTACATGGTGGCCTTGGTCTGCCCAGTAGAGATGAAAATGTCACACCAGATGACAGCAATAGCCACACCAGTCTCGCAAGACATTTTCCTTGCAAGGCACTGATTAACTGAGACACTGACACATTCTTCATCCAATTCCCTTCCATCCCACTCAAGCCCAATCTAGTTCCACTTTCTGTCAACTGCCGAGCTGATGACAACAGAAGAGTTGAGTCATTCTAAAAAAAAACTTACACCCCCATTTCCTGCAGTGTTGGATTATGCCACTTCATTTGTGACACCTCAAATGAAGCCACGTCTAGGGTGGACTGAGCAGTCTGAAAAGCCCATTTCATTTTACCTACAGATTAATATCAAACTGTTCCTTCTGTCCTACTGCACCACAGAGGAAGGAGAGGGCTATAAAAAAACCCCACCTAAATTCCTCTCTTTATAAACATAAGGTAAAAAAATGCCCTTTTTCTCCATTTTTTGCCAGCTTTGTCTTTTTAGAGCCAAGTGTGGTGTGCAGTGGCAATGACTTGATGCAGGCTCTGACTTCAGCACAGATGTCCTGTACACACCTGTTTTACTGGGTAACACAGCGCAGTGGACTGATAAAAAGATGTTGCAGATGTTTGGAAAGCCTTAGTCTTCCCCTAGAAACTGCGCATCTCAGAGTATAAGCTCTTGGAAATACAGGGAGTCATCCAGTATTTGTGATTCTTGATTGAGGCCAGAGGAATTACTCTAACATCAATAAAGACAACTACTGCTACCTGAATCTGTGATTTCAAGTGGGTCCTCACTTACTGTTTCTGCCAAATTAAAGCTGTGTTTGAATTTAAAAAAAAAAAAAAAATCAATTCCCAGCACATTTCACATTTGGGGTTGTGATTGTTATCGTAATTCCATCACTATCAGAGAAAGGGAAGTTGTTAGAAGAGGCTAACTGGACAAGATCTTCCCAGGCCACATTAAACTGATGCTGTGGAGTGACAAACCAAAAATAATTTCTTGCTCGTCACTGCAGAGCAGTACAAAACCCTCCAACTATTACAAGAGAACATCCTGCCCATAACAACACTTGAGGGGTAGGAAATACCAGCGATCAACTTGCTTGCACCTAGGTAAAATAGCTCCATTTCCACCACCCATTTCTGATAAAGGCACTCCCCCTCCCATTTCTTGCCTTCTCTGTCACCGCTGCCTCTTTTCTCCCCACGAAGGACAAAGCTGATACAAATCCCTCACTTGTCAGAAGAGACAGATTGCTGGACTGATTTTAATCAAATGTCATTCCAGCAGGTTAAAACGCAGCACTTCACTTAAATGGAGAAAAATAAAAAGACAAGACATCACCTGAAAAAGAAAATGAAGCCAGCTTTAAATAGAAAAAGATATAAGACATGTCTTTTCACTGAAGGGTTATTTTACCAAACAGTTCTTTAAACTCAGAGAGAAAGCCTCAACCAGAGGTGTGGGGTTTGACGGGCTCACATTCCCAAGGGACGTGGGAACCACAGGCGCGTCGCGGCAGAGCCAGCACCTTGTACTCGCCTGCCTGCAGAGAGGTGAGCTTTCCTGCAGGTCAGCCTGGCCTTCACGGTCCCCTGGCTCTAACCCCTGCGCCGGTTCAACCTTACGCCAAGGTCTTCCGCGCTTTCAAAAATGAAAGTTTAAATTCCACCTTTGAGTACCAAAAAACCAGTAACAGACAGCACAATATAAAGGCTTTCCTCTGGAAAGGGCCCATGGAAGCAATTCTGCCTACCTGTTCTCTTCGGACTAAGTATTTACAGCAGTAGAGTTTCTACAGGCTGTTCAAGGGTGACTTTGTTCCCATACAGTGACATCTGTATGAGAACCTTTCCTATACCATGCTATGTTTGTATAAGAGGTCTGAGGAGAGAAAACAGCTCTAAAACCTGAGGGGTTATTTACTGTGACAGTAGTAGTATGGAACTTCACAACTGGCTGCTCTGACCTTGAACATTTACTATCAGTTGGTAAGCAAAACACTACAAACCTTTGACTGCAATGTCAAACCCAGGAAGAACCCATAGGAAAGAAATCCATAGGAAGCCAAGAGAAACATCCAGTGTGAGACTGGGGGGGGTCTCTTAAAAAGTCCAAGATACAGTACGAGATATAAATCAACAAATGAATGCCAGAAGGGTAGTTGAGTTCAGTGAGTGCATCAGAAGAGTGGGTGGAAACAGAGATGGGCATGGTTTCCAGCACGCTGTCACAAACAGGTTTGTGCATGTAAGGACAAGCCACAGTGTTGGTGCTCCTCATCACAAGGGACTAGAAACCAAGCGTGTGTTTGATGGAGACATCTACAGGGCTACCACGTTTCCTCCTTGTTCACATGTCATAAAACTTCCCCACAATTCACTGTACATTTTTCCTTCCTAGAAAACACACTTTCCAGCTACTCTCACCCCAGCACAGACCCAGGGTATGGAAACCATTGCCCCAGAAAGGCATCAGCTGTGCCTTCTGTGCCTGCAGCGACATAAACTTGCTTTGTTTACATAGCAAAGAAATGTACACCATAAATGCTAGGAATCACAGAAACCCTTCAGTTTTGACCTGGTGCGATGGTACCGAAGGTAACTTGCAGCTCGATGGATGCCCAGCACTGTCACTGACTCAGCTCTGTCTCTACAGATGGCTGCACACACGGTGACCTGGGCTTGCTGCAGCTGAGAGCAGCTCCACGCTTTACCCAAGATCCTTGTTTTTACCTATTCTCTAATAAACCACCAGCCAGTTTAGTGCCCTCCTACTGCAAATGAACTTGAGAGACAAGTGCGGTGGTCTCATGGCAGAGGTTAGCTCATACCCAGTGAGAGCATCGCAGGCAGTGACTGTGTCACTCAATGGCAATCCTCTGGTTAACCACCACCTAAGGCTCCAGCCTCGTATCTGTAAAGCTACCCTGCTCCAAAGCAAACAGAAAATGACCCGTGGAAAAGCATGTTACTATGTGCATTCATCCTAGCACAGAGACGCCCTGCTGCGCTGTTGCGAGCTCTGCGAAGGAGTATGCACTGCAGTTGCCACACTGAGAGAGCTGGGACAAAGAGGATTGAAAGGAACCATCTCCCTCTGCCACTGCGTGCTGAAACATCACTGGGAGGCCCTGGAGTCACTCCCAGCTACCTGTTTCAGTACATGATACTATCCTTTGCTTCGCCAGCTGTGCAGGCAAAGCCTTGTTTGGATTCCTGTCCTGCCTGCAAACTCACTTGGGTAGCACTGCATCACCCAGGCCAAGGATGGGTGGGGAACTGTGAGTCAAAGCAGATGAGCAAGCCAGGAAGGATTCCTCACTGTGCTTTGCAGAGGAGCCCTCCGAGACTGCCACCACACTGTGGGCACCACGATTCACTCATAGCATGAGAGGGACTCGAGTGTAACTCGCCTTTTACACCACCTTCCACTCTGGCCCCATTTCCTACATGAGTCACTGTGTGGTGGGACATGTTCCACTCTCCATCTGGGGGTCATGCATGACTATAACTTTATTGCATTGGAATAAAATTCCTCTGCTTTATTTTTATTGCTGCCATAAGATGGTTTTGTAGCCTGTGAAAAGCAATCAGGAAATAACCTCCTGCTTTGAAGCTCAGCGCTGAGACACACCAGTCCCTGCGTTTATAGTTCTGCAACCCCTGGACTTCAGCAGAAATGAGAGTATTTCCTGGCCTAGGTGTCTTTGTTTGTTCTAATTACTCCTGTGTAACTATGACTTTTAAGTCAGTAGGGTTGTGCTGAACTACATCTTCTGTGATTTCAGCTGTGCAAAGGGTTTAAGTGAAACTTTACATCTCAAGCATTAAAGATTCCCTGTTACTTCTGTCTGACCAAACTGACTCTTGACGGGAAGCTTTGGGGTCCACCTGTGTGAATACCCCGGCAGAGGAGGATATCTCCCAGAGGCTTAGCTGGAAGTTAATAACCCACAGCATGAAATCCCACAGGCACAGACCTTACCCCCTCCTCCCCAAGGGTGCCAGCTGAACTGCTCCAACATGAATATTGTCCTTGCCAAAAACCAAAAATAATCAAACAACCCCCCCAAACACTCTACGCAGAGGGGGTTAAAACAAATAAGCCAAAGCAAGTGTGAAGCTGTTGCCAACAGACACATCCCTCAGCGAGGGTGCTGATCCCAAGCTGTTGCCAACAGACACATCCCTCTGCGCGAGGGCGCTGATCCCGCACAGTTCAACTTGTCGGATTGCCTTCACACTTGCTCATCAACTCTCTTGATTGCCACAGGCAGACCAGAGCCAGGAGGTTTCTGCTGCCCCTCGTTAGGGTGGAAATGCCATGACTCCATGAGACATTTCAGAAAATGAAGCAGAGAGAAAATCACTAGAGCTCTGAGTTGCAAATATATGTAACCACCCAAGTGATGCCTCTGCTGCCATTTCTTCACACTCCATTAAAGAATGGCAGCTTCTGGAGAGAAAACTGGCTGAGTATGTTCATCTTAAACCTGATCTGCCTCTGGCTCACTTCAAAAATTTAGTTAGTTGAGCAGCATGCTAAAATAATCACAGTCCCCAAGAGACCATGCAATTCTCCAGATCTGTGCAAAATATATGAAGTGCACAGACATCATCTTTTCTGGTTAAGAAGCTGAGACCATCAGGGATAGTCAAAAGGTTAATTAATTAACGACTTTTTTAAAAGATGGAGATGATGCAAGAAGGAATGTGCTCTAATACACTCAGCACACAGGCTCTGGTGTTGCCTACAAAAGAGTTTGCCCCAAGTAGTTCACAGCAGAAACAGAACTCTGAGGTGAGTGCAGGTACTTACCTCCTGCAGCAATAAAGTAGTGACCGTCTCTGGGGGTGTTCAGAAGTGGACAACTGGAGAATACAATTTTTCTTGAGAAAAAGCAGTTAAAACAATCACTGCAGCCACAGTAACCAGGCTGTGCTAGTGGTTGTGCCACTACCCATGCACTGCTAGCAGCAGTCTAGGGCAAGGGGACTCAAACAAGAGCCTTATCCCAGCTGCAGGCTTTTCCAGCTCATCACCCCAGGTGGAAGCAAGAGGTGATCCCTCCACAGAGCAGGTATTTGTAAGTCAGGCCCAGCCCTGCTGGGCTATAAAGGGGCCATGTGGGGCCACAGCTGTGGTGGTAGGGGTTGGGGTTTTTTTCTTATTTAGAGGAGTATATGTCTGTCTCTGCCAAGCTATGCTGAGTTTAGCACCTTCCAAGATGCTGTTGATGTTTTTAGCTTCTTTAAAGTTAAATCACCAAATTATTGAATCCTTCTCAGGTTATTAAAAGTGAAGAAACCAAAATAAACTGGGAGTTATGAGACCTTGAAGGTCACTTTTTGGTGGGCTAAAGCTGTGAGCCCTGTGGTAATCCTGCTGGGAGGGGGGAAAAGGATAAATGAGCTCACAGGGCAAGCTGCTTTCAAAGGGTTATTTCCAAAGTGAGGATGACAGGGCATGTTGTAGGTGGGTTGCGAGTTCTTGTCAGCCAGACTCTCCAGGTAAAACAAACTGTCCAGGCACTAACTGTGTCTGGCACCTGGCAGTTATGGGAAGTCATGGCTCATTTTTAATGGTTTCAGAGACAACAGTTATTTCTACCAGCACACATACTTTGAACAAGTTCATTTTTCAAATTCTGCTCACTTCAGGCTTCTTCTCCCTGAAAAATGTCTTCAGGATGGTTTTTGTCAGGCTCTCTATGATGTACCCCGTGCCATTGCTTCCCTGGGGAAGCGTGGTAATGGCATCCCGTGTTGCAATGCTGGTGAATTACTTTAGCTCTGCAGGGAATTAGCAGATCCTCGAAGAAACAAACTGAAAATCTGGCAGGATGTGAATGCGGAAGGTTTCACCGCTCATTTCTGATGATACCAGAGGGACACTTGGATGTGTATCCCACTGAGGATGAGATGTGATGAAGCAGAAGACCGCTACCCTAGACTGGGTGTCAACTCTACAGAGCCAGGTCTGTGGGTTATTCCCTCATCCTGACGTATCATGTAGAAGAAAGGATGAACGTGAGTGCATTTGGCCACAGTTTCTGCATAGGACATCATGCTGCTACACTAAGCAGAAATGTTTACTGGATTAATAAATGGTAATTTTGGCAGTTCTTAATGTTTCTGAGAAGGAAACAGAAAAAAAAGCCGAAGCAGGAATATATGAAGAGACAGACGTGTATTAAAGGGTTCAGACAATATCTCATGTTTTGAACACAGCTGAAAACAGTGAGCTGAAACAGAAGGAAGGATGTGAACAGAAGAGTGCGATAACCACCAGGTCAGAGACCTCTAGCACAGGGAAACCTCTGGATTGATAAATTTAACAGGCAGCATATTAATACACAGCAATATGGATTGCCTGGATGCGTTTCACAAGAAATCAACATACATTTGAGCACAGCCAAGTTGAGGCAACATATTTAGAAGCCAAAATAAAGGCAGTATTTACAGGACAGGGACTATTTGACCTTTGAAAGGGATGCTGGAAAAGGAAATGAGGCCCCTTCAGCTCAGTGAAAGTGTTTACTGCCATTTGTTGTGGCTAAGATAATTCTCAGGAGGATCTTGAAATGAGAAAGCAGGTATGAGGCTGCCATGGTACCTTATTCCATGCTGATATTCACACATAAGAAAGATGATGGATAGCTGGAAATATAGCTAGTTTATCCCAGAAGAGGCTGAAGAAGGAGTATGTGTACTCAAGAAACAGGACACTGGTGACAGGATATCCCAGTGGCAGAAGAAGTTCTGGGGGCTGAAAGCTGAAACCAGACCAATTCAGACAAGCAAGCAGGTGCATACATTTGACTTTACTGACTAGGAGCGCCGTAGTCCAGCAGCCCAGCACAACCAAACACATGCCCATCAGGAGGCAAGCCTCTGCAGATGATGGCAGGGGAAAATCTGTGAGCTGGTCTGATGAACGGAGAGCAGACATGGGAGCCGCCTGGGACTGTCGGGAGGGGAAAGATATCACTGAAAAAAATGAAACTGCAATGTGAAGGCATTGCAGGAGCATCCAAGGGTGTGAAGATTGAGTAATGTATCCAGACTGAGGTGCGTGGCATTTACCTAGCAGTTATTTGCCGTCTCTAGTCACTGATTTCAGTCCTTCATTCTTCAAACAGCAAATCATTCAGGGGAAGGAAGATTCAGCAAAAACGCGTGAATGCGGTTAACTGATTGAGGTATTTTCTTTCCTTTCACATATGCGGTGCCAGAATCTCACCGCCTGTCTAAGCAAGAGAAACTTCTGATGTTCACACAATAGAAATGTGGAAACTTGATTCTTAAAATAGCAAGAAGAAGGGGAAAAAAAAAAGTAAAATATAAACCTGTGCTTGAGGAAGAGAACTTTCCCCCTTCTGTAAGAGGAGAGAAAAGAATTACTCCTTTGTAGCCCCTGAGGCTTCAAGCTCTTTCAGATGAGATTTAATCACTCAAGATTGCTGTTTGGAGCTTTTGTTCAAGATTTCATGCAACTAAAAGAGAAGCAAGTGCCACTTCAGAGCCTTGTGTTACATTAATTGCTAGGATAAAGGGAGGCAAAGAAAAAGATCTGTATGTTCCCCAACAGTCCCAACTGTGCCTGAAAGCACTTGCTTCCCAAACTAATCCCCTACTAACCCCAGACATGGGATGACTTACTGGTGGCATTCAGGAAGAGGCAGCCAACCGCAACGGCCTAATTATAGCATGCCCTGTTGCTAATTACTGTTTGACTAACCCACTGCTGTCGTATTATCACACTGAATAAGTAATACCCGCTCTCCCCTGGCAGGGTTTACAGAGCTGATTTCCCATTCAGCCTGGGCTGAAAGCGGTAAGCAGTCCCCAGTGACACCAGTCGCCCCAGTCAGACCCCGCGGATGGGCAGCCAGGCCTCACGCCTCACCAGTGGGGATGGCCCGAGCGCTGAGCCAATGTGGCACCCACGGCCTTGGCCAACAAACCGCCTGCTCCGCTGCAGTCCTTGGAGCTGACGTACGGACTGACACGGCTGCTGGCGAGGGGCTGAGGATCCCACCCGAGATCTGCGAGCAGGCTGGGGAGTTCTGAACGTGATGTTTTTGAGGCAATGCACCAATACTGTCAAACACGTCATCCCACCATATGCATTTTGTGAAGACTGTTGGTCAAATCCGGCTGGCAAGTCCAGCCCTGCATGCTTTCCAGCCACTTCCCCTGGTGACTTCCTCAGATTGAAGGATTGAAGCCTTTCTGGACCATCTCCAGCTCCTTTCAGCCCTGCTGAAGCTACCGCCCCCAGGAGTCCTTCAAACTCTGGCTCCACTTGACCACCCCTTCTTGATGCCCAATCGCCCAGCCCCCCCATTTCCCAGGCAGGGATA
Organism: Eurypyga helias; assembly: GCF_000690775.1. Lineage (NCBI taxonomy): Eukaryota > Metazoa > Chordata > Aves > Eurypygiformes > Eurypygidae > Eurypyga > Eurypyga helias. The sequence goes on along the minus strand of NW_010240609.1, from coordinate 26,371 downwards.
ACTGCCACAATCCATTTAATTTTGAAATTTGCAAAAAGAAACTTGTAAAAATCATTTTGAAAGGACTTTGAAATTCTCATGTTGCTCGCGAGAAGATTCGAAATTTCCACTTTTTATTCCCAAGTACAAAGAATCTGACTTTCTGGCAGCTATGGCCACTGCTGTAAATATTCTAGCAAATAAATTAACTGGTAAGAAAGCTCATGGGAACAGCAGATGTTTAACTGAATATTGTGCATTACTTAATAGTAAGTCTACTTCTTAATCTAAAATTAACATACATGTAAAATCATGTGACATAGCCATTCAATCATATACCCTCCATAGTTATCGGGAGTGAGATAACCCTTACTCCTGAGCTCACCTGGACTCATGGTGTGTTCCTTCTCTACTAAATCAGTTTGGAGGTTGCAACATGCTCTGACTGCAGGGATGTATCAACAGGATGGTCTGTGATACTGGAAAGCGTGTTTGGCACCAGGGCACAAGCAGCATCAATGAAGGTCTTTATTTTGAAACTGTAGTTTTCAACAAGAAAAAGGTGTAGTCACAACCAGATAAACCAGCTTAAGAAAGACCTCAAATATACCAGCTTTTGCCTCTGTAAACTATGTTATATGGCATGTCCATTATGGATTCATTTTGGGGCAGAAGCCTGATGCAGGGAGGAAGCTTCTGCTGGCCATGAAGTTTGTATGTCCTCTTAATTTACAAGCTACCTTTTGTCATTTTTCACTAATATTCCCTTACTTTCACCCAACTGTTTAAGCTTCATTCGTTCATGGTCTCGGTCATGATGCCAAACCGTTGTACGGAACATGCATCAGCTGGGGTCTAAGTGTGACCAGCTCTGCACAACTGCAGAGACTCTGAACTGTCCCACAGGAACAGGAAAGCAAAAGCTGGCAAGTTTCCCTTCAGAAATGCAGAGAGGAGCTCACACCTTGCCCAGCACATCTGTAGGATGTTCCAGCCTATGTGATGACCTTCTTGTTGCTTCCAGGCACATCCATGGCAGTACATGCGGACGATACAGCACTGCTCTGCAAAGAGTGTAGCTATTTATAACACCAAAAAAGCAGCTTTAAAATTTGTTATTGTGATTTCCTGTCATTTTGTACTCCCTTTATGGAGTACAGGGATACACGGTGGTGGAGGAGTAGCTGCAGCCTACAGATGCAGTTTAGTATTTTGAGATTGCTTTTAAAAACTCCTATGTGGGTGTTTGCCAAAGGATCTTTTTTAATATTTTCTTCGCTGCTAGTGAAACAACCAACTTTTACTCATACTTACACAGTCCATCATAAAGTAAATAAAAACCCCCTATTTGTCCTAAGAAGTTGCAAAGTGCTAAATTAGCCAAAAAGAAATGTTCCTGTTGGGAAACGAGTTCCAGATGTTTCTACCAGAGTCCTTCTATCCAAAGCTGCAGTATTTAAGGGGCCACCACACAGCCTAGGTATGAGGAAAGAAATTTCACTGTGTTGAAAGAGAAACAGATAATTCCTTGAGAGGCATTCCATCCACACTCCTTGGATGTGTCTCCCAGGGGAAGGGAAAGTCAGCAGGGGCTCAGTTCACATAAGGTTAATGGGAATTCTGGAGTCCCTGCCAAGACTTCTTTAAGACATGGGTGCGTGCAGAGTTGGGACACCAGAGGAAGAGTCACAGGAAAAGAATGAAAAGGGTCTGCATGTGCACACTACTTGTGCACGGCCAAGAACTGCTGCTGGGGAAAGGTAGCTGAGTCACCAGATAGTCAACTCCTTCACAAGTTCTCCTCCTCCCTCCATCACCTGCTATTACAAGGACAGCTTTATCACGGTATATCTATCTTGTAGGTCTCCTACACCCTGGCAGCTGGTGCCTATTTCCCCTTCCATCCTTTTTACCGCTTTGAATCAAACCCTGTTAGGGCTGAGACAGTGTTTAATGCAGCTCTGGATTCCTTGAAGCACCAGAAACAAAACAGACCAGACAGTGAATCCATCAGGCCTGAGAAGGGCTCTCAGGGCAACCTGAAAGTTCTCCATGAAAGTCACCCAGACAGGGACTAATCGTAGAGTTTCCATATCCTTAATTACAGAATTGAGGGCTCTGATTTTGGCCTCTGGGATTTTGTTATGGGGGGAATTACCAACAGGATCTTCCTGGAGGAGGCTGCAGAGCACCTGAGTCAGCCAACACCATGCTGGGCACAGAGAAGGCATCTCTCCCGGAGGGGATCTAAGTGCTGCTAGCCCCCAGAAGTGATCTGGCAGCAGATACAAATCCTCCCCACACTTGGTTCTGACTTGAAACTTGGCAGTGGCTGACCCTAATTTTCTTGACAGCTCCTGTCCAGGTCATGCATGGATCTTCTCCCAGTTTGTGGCGTAGGAGGCACAGGTCAGGAAAGCTGCCCCTGAGTGCGGGTTGCCCCAGGGTCTGCATTGCCATGTCACCGGTACAGTGGCGGAGGGGGAGGAGTGCTCGGTTCGGAGGGAGCTGTTGGCAGCATGCTGCTGATGCTGCCCAGGGGGTGATCAGTGTGCACCTGTCTGCAAGCCCCAGAGGTGCCAGGATGAGACCCTTTATGCTCAGTACAAAAGCTTTTTGCTTTGTCATTTGGAAAGAGTTTCCTTCCCGGAGGTATTCCCTGTTATCCTGAAGATAACTCAATCCTGTCGTTCTGTGAGCTTGTTTGCAGATGGGTGTCTGGGGAGCACGACCTACCCTCTGAAGTGACTGCACTGTTAGCACCGTTCATTCGACCTTCTGCTAGCTCAAATACCGAGACCTTAAAAAGTGTTATTATAAAGTGAATTTTAGAAACCTGTTTCCTTGGTTTGTACAAGATGGGGAGGTTATGGATCTGCCTGCAAGGAGAAGAGTTGCTTGCAGCATGAAAAGCCCAGCTATGCCAGTGCAAGAGAAGTATCTGCACATGCTTCCCTGGGTGTGCTCTGAACTTCCCTGGGTGTACGCTGAGCTGCTCCAGGTGAGCCCAGGCCTGTCCTGGGTGCACACTGAGCTGCCCTGGGTGCGCTCCATTTGCTCCGAGGTGTACATCTGGGCATGACCTGGCACAGCAACTACTCCAGCTGCACCTCCAGCTCTTCATCTCCCCACACCACTGCTTTGCTGCCTACACAGCTAAGTACCAGCTTCTGCTAGCTCTGACGATGCTTCAATATTACATCAATCCAGTCTGGAAGCTTTTGGAAGTGTTCATCCTGGACCACCCTCCCAAGAATGTCCGTGCAAGTACACTGAGGCAGCTTTGGGACCACACACATCTCATGCCCGACTGCTCTGGAGCCAACCTATGCCAGCCACCTCCACTCAATGGCTGAAATAGTTTTTTGTGTGTCTGGATAAATTATCTGAGAGGTAACTACAGTGTTTAAAAGAAACTAAGAAAAGTAAGAATAGCATCAAAAGTATAAACAAAAGCAATGCTGTCCCAAAGAGCTGTAGAGGCAAGCCAGGTACAGCTCCTCTCCAGCCTGTCCTCCCCATCCTGCTTGTCTCATAACTGAGTTTTTGTAGCCTAAAACCCTCTCCCATCTCCAGCACCTCACAAAGCTTAACGACAATTAGAAAGATGATTTTAAACATTTTTCAGGATGACAGACAGGAACTTCTCCACACAATTGGCAAGTGAAGGAAGTTAACAGCGCTGCATTCACGTGGACTATGGGAAACCCAGACACGGGGAGGTTCAAGGCCAGGACCACAACTACAGAATCAAACTAGCAGTAGAACTGGGATTAGAAATTAGCTGTTCCCAACTCTGAGCCTGCACATCTGCATTACCCACAGGTGAAGTTCTCTCATGAGTATGAAACAGGATTCCAGACTTTGGCATGCCATTCAGTCACCTGCTGGGCCTTACTCTCTTCTGATGAAGATAACCAACCATGGAAAATGGGATGCCATGGTTGCAGAACAGTTTTATGATCACCCTCTCGATCAGCTGAGTTCAACATTGGGCTCATGGGCAGTTCAGATGTGGTTCCCACGTCAGGGCTATGCCACATGAGTGGAGCAGAGCTGTGCCTGCAGGAGCCTGGTGGTTAATGCAGCCTGTGGCTGGCTCCGA
>NW_010240609.1:14812-22273 GCF_000690775.1 Eurypyga helias | reverse complement strand
TGCGCGGGGAGCCACAGCCTCCCTCACCGTAGTTCTCATGGCTCTTGCTTATTAAGGCTGCAACCTGCAGCTCCATCAGGTGAGCTGGACACTATTCCTCCAGAAACACCACAGAAGATGCTCCCTGGTGCAGCTCACCTGCCTAGAGCTTCACCTCCATTGACCCAAATGGAAGATACTTGAAGCTTGAAGGTATTTTTTGTCCCCCAAAATTATAAACTCAGAAGTTTGCACATGGGTCTGCCACTGGCCCAAAATAATAAAAGATCAGAACCTTTGTCTCCTGCAATGCAGAGGTGCAGCAGTAAATCTCTGTCATATTGCCATGCAGCATTAGAGCATGGGATGCCAGAATAAAGTGCCGGAGCCTCTTCACACTGTACAGCCAGAATTTACAGTTCTTGGTTTGCTGTCTGATGGCCATGCAGCTCACACTCTCCAGCCACATGGTGACCATAACTTACCCTGCTGCACCAAGCAAAGTCTTTCCAAATTCAACACCATCTGATCAAATGACTGTTAAACAAACTAAATACCAGCACAGCTCTTGATGGCTATAAATGTTAAAATGTTTATTCACTCTGTGAGCAAATGAACTTGTGCTTTGGAACAGTTATGGCTACTAACACTTGTCTAAGAAGCTTTTATAAGACTTTGTAAACTTCAGTTATTAAATACAATTTAACTTCTATCTTCTGGACAGCAACTTTTTTTTTTTTTTTTTTGAGGATGAGGATTGCTCTAAAACAACTGCACAGCATACTTTCAACTAAGATTTATTTTCTGTTTAAGCAAAAGTAAATCATTACACCATGCAATGGAGTTGTATTTGTCCAAAACCAGGAGAGAAGAAAAGTATAAACCTCTTCTGACTTTTCTTGGGAAATCTTATTGGAAACAAAACCACAAAGAAAATAATTGAACTTAAAAGATGTGACATCTTAGAATCACCTGAGCTTCAGGTGAGACCCAGTCCAAACATTGGTCCAAACAGGGGAGCAGACCATGGAGAAGGAAGAGATGAGATGGGATAAAAAGCCTTCATGAACAATTCCTTTAAGCACAGATGGTATCAAATATGGTTTCGTCTTATATCTCATAGCAAAAAACCTTGCTGTATCTCTCCTGCTGTTCTCGTTTTGTGTTCTGGGGCAGCAACACCTGAAAAACTAGAAAATCCTGATGCTAAGGCACACCCTTGGACGGCTTGTTTGCAGTATGTGACCGGATCCTTCTCGGGGCTCACTAGCTGTTTCCCAAAGTCTAAGTTCAAAAGAGAGTTTCACCTTGGGTTGCACCATCCAGTGAAAAGTCAGCAAGGCCAGCCACACTCAGACAAAGCCAAGCTGGTGGAAACACTGCAATCAGCTTCCATGAGTTGGCTTGGTCCCTGCTAGAGAATATGAAACACCAGACCTCGCAGAAGGGTTGAATGAGGGTCAAGAAGCAGACACCCTCTATAAAGGATTTGCCAAGTGCAGTAGTAGAAAGCAGTGCTCCGATGACTGTGCTCTCACTCGTCTCTCATCTTACGAGATACCAGTTCAAAAACTGCCACCTCTTCCCTACAATTCAAAGCCAAACAAAGAGGAGAAGGTCTTGTAAGGCTTGTGTTCATGACACAAGTTTATGGTCTCTCATTGGGAAATGCAGACAAAATGACCATCTGTAAAAATTACTTCCAAACCAAGAAAGCTTTCATGGGCACTCAAAACTAATAATTTGTCATTTTTGTCTGTTTTTCCTTCCTTTTTGTCATTCCTGGGAAAACTCCTCAAGATGAGACTTGTAATTTTCTCCAGATGGATCCAAGGAAAGTCTGATTTATGCTTCTCCGTATTCTTCTCCCATCACCTCTGTCCCTGAGCACTGCCGAGCTGTGTGCTCTCAGCAGTCGTTTCAGATCCTTTCATACACATATATTTATCATCTCATACTTTCCTGCTTAGAGTTTATTTTACCCTGAAATCTCTTGGCTCCAGCAATACTGCACTTTTTCTGTGGGTCCTAACTTGCCTTTTCAAGAAATTATTCCTTTGGGAAAAAAATAGTCTTAACTATAGAGCTGAGTCTCCCACTACATCAATTAATTCTATTTCCTTCATTAGAATTAAATACTATTCCCACCAGCACAAGAGATCCAGCTGACAGTAGTATGGCCCTAACAGCTCTAAATCCCTAAGAAAATAATTGTAGCTCACAGATCTTTGAGTTCTGACATCAGTTTATCATAACTGTGGATGTTAATATTTTGTATTCATCACAAAAGGTTTATGTGAATACTACATATTCACTTTAACATTGACATGCATCATTTCTTATTCATTAGTTTCTCAGGTTGGGTTATGTCTGGTCTCTGTGCTCAGCAGCATGGAATGGGTAAAGACAAAAGAACCCGTGAATCCTAACAAGCCACTAGTGCTCAGGAGCTTATAACAGTTCAACAGTAACTAAGCTGGTTGCCTCTAACTCTCTTTTTTACCCAGAAAATAAATAAATAGTGAACCAGTAAAGGTATGCAGGTAAACTAGACAGAAAGCATAAATACCGTTCTTTCCCAAATTATTTTTTTCAGATGCATAATCGTTCATCTTAATGCATGAAACTTAGAGATTTTTGGAAGGTGCTTGTGAGTAACAGCCCCCTAAGTTACAGCAAACTGAATCAGATGTTTCAGTTTGTTGTATTAGCAAAATTCTTCTCCACTGACTTTCAGGACAAAGACAAGACAGGACTGTTGTTCTCTGCTGCATTAGGGACATCTCTTTGCTCCCTCAGAGGAAGCGCTGCCTGCCCTGCCCACCAGCTATCCACCAGCTATCCTGCCCACCGTAAATCCTGTGGAACAGAGCTGCCTTTAAACAATCACACCACTCTCATCTAGCTCAGGAAGCTCCTGCAGACACAAAACAATTTAAAACAACCGAGATAAAAGACAAGTAATAGTAAAAAAGACTGAAGAGCATATGGTCTACAGCAGAGGCTGGGAAAGGACGGGGAAGGTCACACCATCTGCAGTTTGCTGTGAAAGTTAAATGTTGATTTCTAACTGATTGGATCTCCTGTAATAAACCTTCCTGCACACCTGACTTCCCTGAGATCTTTTCTAACATCCCTACTGAAGCATGACAGCATTTTTGTAGGATTTGTTAAAACTCACTATAATGACAGCAACTGGTTACTGCATCGCTAGCAGTGCAGCTTGAAACGGGTAGGGCTTTTGCATGTGACTAAGAGCCACATGGACTGTGAATTTATTAATACCACGATCTGTGCCTGTGTTTCACTGAGATTTTGGATCTTAGCCTGCATGCTTCCTACCCTTGACCTCGGAGATCCCCAGTGTGTCAGCACCATTTGAACTAACGTCCCCACACCAGTTTCTTTTCTGCACCCTCTCTGGCTGTACAGGTGGGGCTTGGTCACATGTAAAAGCCGTGCAGGTAGCAAGCTTTAGGTGATTACCCTCGCAGTCTTTACAAGGGGACCACGAGACACAGGCCACAAGACCCATAACGCATTCGTACACAGAGAAGCTACCCAGCAATATGGTGATGTGTCTGCTTTACAGCTCCCGACCACAGGTAGGGACAAATGGTCTCAGCTTCACCATTCTGGGGTGTCTTTTTTTTGACCCATTTATGTATTTTTTCATACAGATCTCTCAGCTACTCCAATTACAAGAACACAAAGTGTTGATTTGGTGGGAGGGTTAGGAACATGCCTGCAGAAGAACACCCTTCTCAGGAGGTCCTGCCTGGCCCTGTTACACAGGTCAGAAAAAAGACAGATCTCAAGCCAAGACAACCCTGTTAAACAGCCACCAGTGGTAAGAGAACAGCTCATCAAAATGCCTACCTATCTGCATCTCTCTGACATCTTTTGAAAGGGTTTTAGTCAGCTGTAAGTGGTCACACCAACCCCAACCTGTCAGTGAAGATTTCAGAGCACTCTGCCAGACTGGCCAAACACCCAGGAGGGTGGTCATGAGTGTATGTGTGTCAGAGATGGAGGCTGAGACGGAGTTGGGAGGATAAACCAGAGCTGCTTAACTCCAAATTGCGTATTTCATTACGAAAAAACAACACGTCCCCTCCCCTTCGCTGCCTTGGGAATGAGGACCTAGGGACCTAGCCTTCTCCATGTCTAAATCTGAAATGAGCAAGGAAAGGGGGAAGGAGGTGAAGAAGACTCCAGTGATGGGCTGAAGCATTGGTGGGCTGTACCCCAGGCAGTACATCTTTCATAGCTCTTAAAAAAAAAAATTCTATATACCTCTGGGTCCAACAGAGAGAAGTCCTTTTCAGCTGATGCTCTAGTCTGTTCATCAGAGACAGCCAGAGGGGCCCTTCTGAGTTACAACCATGGTCCCAATTTCCCCCCAGAAGCCCTTGGGAAGCCCTCCGTGCCCACCTGCAGCCCCGCTCTGGTGCAGCCCTGTGCTGGATGCAGCCCTGTTCCTCCTCCTCTGCCTCCTGCTCCTGCTCCTGCCTGGGCTCCGGCTGAGGAGTGAAGGCAGCAGAGGGGAAGGAGGGCAGGCTGAATGCCAGGGAGAGCCCTCTGAGCCTTTCAGTTGTCCAGCGCTTAAAGCTTTCCAGCAACACAGACATCTTCTTCCCTCTGCCCTCCTTGTTTTCTGAGGCAGGGGAAGGAGCTCCCTCAGGCGTGACTCCATGACTGCACAGACCTCTGAGCTGTTTGTTCAACTGTGCGGAGCATCAAAAGGAAATGTCAGTGAAATCTCTGAGATTCCTCTTCTCTGAGGCCAGGTTTTCATGTCTGTGCTCACAGCAGAGAGCACTTTACTCCTGAAGCACTGATGTTCAAGGCTCAGTTTAAAGAGGGAGATACTGGTCGATAGAGCGGACACCAGCTCACTTCACCCTCTCCATCAATCCGCCGCTTCCCCCACCTCAGCCAGTCCCTCCACTGCTTCACCACATCGCATTCCCACTGCCAAACCCCTTCCTTATTAAAAGCAATAGATTGGGCATTTAATTTTCTCTCTGTGTGACAGGAAATTACATCAGGTTCTGCTATGAGTGATCCCAAAGTGAAGTTTCAGCTCACTTGGTCCCAGTCAGGGTCTAACGCAGGAAGGGACACTACCAGCTCCGAGTGCTGACTGCGAATAGCTCAGCTTTTGTCACACTAGTTACCTCTGAAACCTAGTTACCTCTGAAACATCTTCACTCGAGGAATTCATGGGCAGCAACCAGATGCTTTCCTGCCTGCTTTTCATCACAGCTCATCAGAAACTGGGATACAGTTGGGGAAACGGCAGGGGAGAGAGTCTGAGATGCGATGAGAGAACTAATCCTCAGAAGAGGAACTGATTTCGCATTTTTTTTCCTGCTTATTTTACAGTAAATAAAGAATTAAGGAAGATTGCTGAAAATGTGTCCATTCAGACAGCAGCTGAATTTCCTGCTAATTGTTTTGGGATGGTGAGGGAGGAGGGAAAGTGTTGGGACATCACAATAAGCAGTAAGTGGCGTGATTGGTGACTACCCAAAACCTTGCATCTGCACATATGTTGCTAATGATAGAAATTAGAGATATGTTCTTATAAATGAATGATGGTGAGCATAAAAAAAATAAAATCCATCTTACTGGGAGAGAAAGAAGTGGAAAGTCATTTATCATGGCATTTATCTTGGCTGAACAAACAGTGCCAAGGCTCTGCTCCCCAGCTTTTCCCTGCACCAGCCTCATGTGCAACGCAGCTCCTGCAGCCCCCAGCTCGCTCCAGCGGCCGGCTCGCGGAGGGAGCTAGCGTCTCCCACCTGCCTTGGGACAGGAGCCAGCTGAGGCCAGAATGAAGAATGCCTTTGCCAAAGCCCACCAGAAAAAGGAGCAGCACAAATAAGATTAACTCTTGCCACGCACCAACTCTGTCTTTGTTTCTCTACCTCCAGGTAGGTCTGGGTTCACAGAGAGAGGGAAGCTGCTAGGAAATACACGCTGGATAAGCACCAAGAGGTATTTGGACGTTGTGCTGGTTTTGGCTGGGATAGAGCTAACTTTCTTCCTAGTAGCTGGTATAATGCCATGTTTTGGATTTAGGATGAGAATAATGTTGTTAACACAGGGGTGTTTTAGTTATTGCTGAGCAGTGCTTACACAGATCAAGGCTTTTTCTGCTCCCCGCCCCCCCCCCCCAGCGAGTGGGCTGGGGGACACAAGAAGCTGGGAGGGGACACAGCCAGGACAGCTGACCAAGGAGACATTCCGTACCATATGACATCATGCTCAGCTTATAAACTAAGGAGAAAACTGGCTGGGGGACACTGCTCAGGGACGGGCTGGGCATCAGCTGGCAGGTGGTAAGCAATTGCATTGTGCATCACCTGCTTTGTATACTCTATTATTATTAATTATTATTATTATCCCTTCATTTCTGTCCTATTAAACTGTCTTTATCTCAACCCACGAGTTTTACTTGTTTTCCCCCAGTTCTCTCCCTCATCCCACTGTGGGGCGGGGGGGGGTAAGCAAGCAGCTGTGTGGTGTTTAGCTGCCTGCCAGGTTATCCCACAACAGATACGCATCCTGGATACACTCAGGAAGAGGGCAGGAGTACCTGCGGTTACACTGTACCCTTTAAAAACACCCGTGGCAACAAGCATAAAGTGCCTGTCTACAGGGAAGCAGGAAACACTGAACAGAGACAATCTCCTCCCCTATTATCTGTATCTTTGGTTTATTATATTTAACCATGCTTTTGATCGGAAGGAAGAACATCCTAATGGAAAACAGCATCAAAATCTTTCACCGGCACCAACTTCGCAGATCCAATAAAACCTGTGACCACCTTTAAGTCCGCAGATACAGTAAGTAAACAGGTTTTCCCCACGAGTTTTCTTTATGACCTTGACTTTTTCACAAAAAACCAGATTACACTGAAAACAGACTTCTCCCACAGGAAGTTTCCATTTGTCACTTCAAAAAAAAAAAACACACTACCAAGAAAATCTGCTAGGTCTGTCATTTGGTTGTTTCAGCTCCATATTTCTCTTCAGACAGACTGTAAAACAGATTCTTAGGCCACGCAGAGAAAAATCAGATGGAGAAAAGGGCTGGGAGAGACCCTGAGGAGCTGTTTAATCAGACCCAACTATATTTTAAACAGCTGTAGATGACATGTGGGGATGGAGATTCCACGTTCTCCTTATGCAGTCTCCCAGGAGGAGTACACATAGGGATTGTTCTAGGGATCTATCCTAAATCTTTCTTGCTGCAGTTTATCGTTGTGACTTCTTTTCCTACCCCCAGCAGACAATGAGATCTGTTTGTTACTCTGCATCTAAGAGCAGCACCACGCATCCACCCCCGGCTGCGCTGACACAGACACAAAGCCCAACCCGCCCCAGCTCTGCTCTCCTCTCCTGCTCTTCTCTGAGAGCTCTCCCTCATCTCTCCCGTACCTTTCCTGAAGTGCAATTTCCAAACCTGAAGAGT
>NW_010240609.1:10397-14792 GCF_000690775.1 Eurypyga helias | reverse complement strand
CTTTCCCCTGCCTTACACATCACATCCCTCTGTATGAGTGCTACTACTGTGTTTGCTCATTTCCAGCATCAGTTAGTGGTTTCTATTGTTCCCTGCTTTCCATTTCCAGCATCAGTTAGTGGTTTCAGTTGTTCCCTGTTGTGTGTAACATCCATGTCCTTTCCCACACACCTTCCTAACCGACCATTCTCCATCCACTTCTTGTGCAGCCAGTAATTCCTGCCTAAGCATAGCTCATCATCGTCAGGTCCATCACTCCTCACATGAAGATCCTTCCCCAAGCTACTCTGTGATGAATTCAGCACGAGTCCTAAACAAAGTCTCTGGAGAGAGATTTCTGAGTTTTGCACTTGATCCACCTTCATAACCTCTCAGTCAGGAGATGTGGGCACTCGGGTGTGACAAGGTTGACCCCTCCAGGGACTGACTGATCAGCAGCAGACCCTCTGCATCCCATTCCCGACACAAAATGTGCACCTCTGCCACCCGGAGTGTGGACACACGTGCTCACCACGACTTCCTGCAAGTTTTCATGGTTCACGACTGAATTAAGCAGAGTGGACCCCACTGCAGAGACCATCACACGTCCAACATGCCAGTGGAAGTGGCAGATTCCTGCAGACGTGGTTGATTCCCCCGGAAAGAAGCCTGGCACGTGCTAGGGAAAGCTCAGCAGAAACCCTGACGCAGTACGATCTTAAAATCTGTTTAGGAAAACTGTCTGTATTTATAATCAACCCTGGATAGATGACTGTTGCTTCATGCTCATTCATATGAGATGTGTGCAGTGAAAATGGCATCTTGATGTTGAGATAGGAGCCCATGACCTCACCCTCCTTATGTGTCCAAGCACATGACACCGCTTTTAAGCCAGCCTTGTACTCCATCCCGAACGCCGCGCTGGATGGAGGACACACCATACCTGATCTAGCACATAGCCTGCCAGGACAAAAACCACTCGATTTAAGTGTGTTTTGGCAAACTTAGATGACTGAGACAGGGCATGACAACTGGGTGCTTCGTGTTTCTGACAGGGCACTCAGTGAATTTGTCCTCACGTGGGAGCACAGCTTTACCACACATCACTACCTTAAGACATAACTTCACATACAGCTGTTCACTGCAGAACTTGGAAGACTGTTCCCTGGACCAGGCTCTTCCTTCAACCACTGAACGCCGCCAACAGCTTCTGTTATGGCGCAGCATTGCTTGCAAAGGCCAGATAGACGAGGAGACAAGTTTATAAGAGAAGAGGCTCCAGATAGTCTGGCAGTGCCTCCCCTATTAACAACAGCGCAGGGCAGCTGATAAGGAGCCCCTGCCTTCCTTTAGCCAAGTAGCACAGAAATCCTAATTCACCTCTTGTTTAAAACGTGCAGCGAGGCAAAGGAATTTAAACTCCAGCTAGGTGTTTACCGTCTAAGTAATGCTCTTCTAGAGGGACGGCCAGAGGAAAGCTGAAGGGCTGAATACCTTCCCCCACGAAGTCTCCACAAGTAAAGTGGATAATTCATCTCAGTGCCATAAAAGGAGGGAACTGGCATTGCTCTGTGTTCCACAGCAATCCCTACAACTTCTCTGGGATTTAAATTATAAATCCTTTTTTGTGTAGCCCACCCATCTCTTATTTCCTTATTTAATGGGAAGAAGAAAATCTCCTTCAAAAGCAGGGTCCTCCATGAGCTCCCCCACCACGCGATACTCTCCTCCATTAGCCAACTGGGGAAGTCTTCCCAGGAACGAAGATCCACCTAAAATGGGCTGGACATGAACTCCTGGAGGAAGACAACCCCTTGCAGCTGGCAAGCCAGTGGCCAGGGCAGATGTCTGCATGTGCAGGCTGTGACGCAGGGAGGGAGGGCTGCAGAAAGCCTGCACGTCTCTCCGTGCTGCAGCTCTCCCGGGAGATGAAATGCATCTTCCCTCTCCGCATCCCCACTCGTCTGCACTGCAGCAGATGCCACCGGCAGCGCCTCGCATCCAGCCCCAGCTGCCACGGAGTGCTGAGGGTCAGGGCTGCCGCTGTACAGCCCCACCAAGGCACGCGTTCCCGGGGGGAGCGAGGATGCGGAGCCAGGAAAGTCTGTCCCGCGCCGTCTCGCTGCGCTGGCTGCTTGATGCAGGGCTAACCATGCTGCACGGCGTCCCGTGCCTGACACTATTTTTGCTGGGGTTTGAGCTTCAGTGAAGGATGATAATCAGTGTGCGCTGTGTTTGCCATTCTTCTTTGCAGACGTCTTTGGGGCACTTTTCTTGCTTTTAGCCAGGCTTTTTGAAGTCCTCATCACCTAAAAATGTTTCTGTGTGCCAAGATTAGAGCTTTCACTCTCTGTTGGGTTCCCTATTTTTGGATCCTTGATCTGGGCTCTTGTTGCTAATTTTTTGTGTGTTTGTTTTTAAATAAAGAAAAGCTGTAATAATATATGTCCAGGGACCCAAAGAGTATTGAAGGGATGTTTGCTAAATAAGAGGGATGTGTCTATGGAAGATAGAGGAATTGACTGGGAAACACTGCAGAGCCAAACACCCCAGAATACCTCACAGCTCATCTGTCAGGAGAGGGGAAGGCAGGGAGGTCTTGGGATGCGGATAAACGCAGGTGAGCCAAAGAGAGGCAGTCAATCTGCTACCACCGTTATTCTTGCTAATAATAAACAATGGAACGTGCTTGCAGACCACAGTCCTTCTCATCTTCAAAGGCTACTGGCAACCCTACATCTGCCCCTCGCCCTTCTGCCTGGCCAAGAGAATCCTGGTGCGTGCTGGCTCTGGCAGTGCAGTGCAGCATAGGACAGGAGTACATCTTGCTTTGCTCACTCTCCACAGCACCCACACACCACGGCGAGGGCTCCAAAATCCTCCTCAGAGGGCTACTGAGTGTAGGTGGAAGACAGGGAAGGCCTGGGACTGTTACCTCAAACGCAAAATGTGCAATGGTCAAATTTACCCAAGAACTACAAAGTAACCTGAAATATAAATTAGCCTTCAAAGGCTGTTTCATTCCTCACTGAGCCAATTTCACCATCCCTGGCTCGCAGGCTTGGCTCAGGGATGACTGAACACACACTCTGACATGCAATGTGTGCTGCAAATGGGAGGAACATGGAAACCCGTGAGATGCCAGCTGGATCCCCAGTGCTGTCCTGTGGAATAGCCAACACTGAAGCCTGTTCTGGAGTTAAAGCTCTTCCCCCAAAATGGGGTTAAAGCAAAGTTGAAGACTCATTCCTTGAAGCCACAGCTGGCAGCCTTGTCCAAACCCCTGAGACTGAGCAGGGAAACTTGGCACCGTCTGGTTCAGGCCACACTGTACCCTGTTCACCCCTCATCCTCCACCTCACAAGGCTTTCAGCACTGCTAGGCAAAAAGACCGTTCAGAAACCCTCTTTTGACCAGGTTATTTTCCCTGAGATAATTTAGGAAGAGTGAGAGAAGCTAAGCAAGCTGCTGCATGTTCAAGTACAGCTCCCCTTCACAGGCCATGCTGAGGATCTCCTCCACTACATCCTGGCACTCCATACAACCCTCCAGGTTTCAGAGCTCTGCACATGCATACACAGCCCATGCTCTGCACAACCTCCTCCCCACCTTCTGATTTCTGCCTTTTCCTAGAACTCCTCCGAAATTCCTGCACTTCTTCCAGAAAACCCCTGCAAACCAGAGCAACTTTGCCTTCTGCCTTCAGCCCAGCAAGAACTATCAAAGGGAGATCCAGAGCAATCCATAAATCTGCTTTTGTGAGAGACTGGCTATGATTACAGTCACAGCCGTGTACGACCATTACTCGTGGCTTCCTCCCAGTAATAGGTGTGAGCACACAAAGCACAGACAGTGAAGAGCAAGGCTGGTGTGAGCAGAAGGATGGGGGGGAGAGCAGATCAAGCAGTCACTGCTGTGCAACAGCGTCGTCACGGCAAGGCAAAAATCTGTGTCGACAGCTGTAAATAGCTGGTGTTCGATAAAGGCCTGAGGTAGCTTGCTGCACGTGGCAAAACTGAATGGTAAAATGATAAAGCATTGGGAAGCTGGGATTTGGGACGGACCACTTTGCAAGGTGGTCCTTTGTGGTGGGTTGTTGTGATCGTGGCTGGAGGCCAGGAGCCCACCAAAGCTGCTCTACCACTGCCCTGCTCAGCTGGGCAGGGGACAGAACATATAAGGAACAGCTTATGGGTCAAGACAGGGCCAGGGAGGGATCACTCACTGGTTACTGTCACAGGGAAAACAGACTTGACCTGGGGACATTAGTAGGATAATGAGAACTAAAACCAAATCTCAAAAGCATTTTTCCCTCACCCCTGCCTTCTTCCCGGGCTCAGCTTTGCTCCGCATTTCTCTCCCTCTTTCCCATCAGTGGTGCAGGGGAGCAGGGAATGGGGGCTGGAGTCAATCCAT
>NW_010240609.1:249-10345 GCF_000690775.1 Eurypyga helias | reverse complement strand
GCTCCAGCCTTGTGTCCCTCCCTTGGGAGACAGTCCTACACCAACTGCTCCAACATGAGTCCTTCCCACAGGCTGCAGTTCTTCAAAATTGCTCCAGTGTGGGTCCCCCCTACGGGGTGCCATCCTTCAGGAGCAGCCCGCTCCAATGTGGGCTTTCCACAGTCATGGGCTCCCTTGGGTGCAGCCACCTGCTCCAGCATGGGATCCTTCCTAGGCTGCAGGGGGGTCTCTGCTCCCCTGTGGCCCTCCATGGCTGCAGGGCACAGCCTGCCCTCTCACCATGTGCTGCCAGGGAACCTCTGCTCCGGCATCTGGAGCATCTCCTCCCCGCCTTCTGCACTGACCTTGTGTCTGCAGAGCTGTTCCTCTCATGTATTCTCATTCTCTCTCTGCAGCAGGTTTTTTCCCCCTTCTCAAATATCGTGTCCTAGAGGAACTACCACCATCGCTAAAGGTCTTGGCCTTGGCCAGCGGTGGGTCTGTCTTGGAGCCAGCTGCCACTGGCTCTGTCAGACAGAGGGGAAGCTTCCAGAGGCTTCCCACAGAAGCCACCCCTGTAGACCTCCAGCTACCAAAACCTTGCCACACAAAACCAATACATCCGTTATTAGTTTCTACAGTGTTCACCCCGGAGTCACAAGGGAGGACACAAGCTTTGCTCCCACCATTTGAGTTGTTCCCACATCCCATCACCTCGGTCCCCTTGCTCCGGCCATGCTGCCTCTCCAGCACTGCTGCCTCCTAGACCAATGGCAGCCCTATCTACACATTTCTTCTGCCCCATTCACAGACCAGTGGGAGGTGGGAACCAGCAGTGTCACCTCCTTTCCAAGAGTTTTGCCTGAACGATGACTCATTTCAAACACAATGAGAAAAGCCCTGCTCCAGACAGCGGTGGTGGATGATCAAGGGAATGGTGTGAGCTGCTGTTTCTTGCTCCACCAAAGACCTGTTTATCCCAGAGTCCACCATGCTCCTTACTGGGAGGCTCCAACAGCATCGCCTCCTCAAATTGATGGTGGGCTGCATCCCCGGCAGCATGGGCCTGGGTCAGGACTGAGCCCTCACACGGGAAATGTAATGGAACAAGAGCTCAAGGAAAAGGGAAATCCTCATTTAACAGAGGGAAGGGGTAAAAAAGATGCTGTCCCTGTAGTGCTTGACCAAAAACTGAACTGACAATCTCACACCCATCGTAGGCCAATATTTTTTAGGAGAGAGAGGGACAAGACAGCCATGGAGGAAGGGGCTATTCCCTGTTGAAGCACTTTAATATGTGCAAAGGAAGATGCAAAGAGGAACTGGCCTGCTGCATGCATGGCATTTAGGAAGGGGATTCAGCCAGCTGCACAGGGAAAAGCCCTGGAAGACTGAGGATAATGACAGCTATGGACACAGGAGGGTCTTGGGGTTCAATGACTAGCTTTAGTTCTGGAAAGACATAACTGGAGTCTGTGCTCTGCCCTAGGTATCCTTGGCTGCCCCGGGCAAATAGCTTCACTTGGTTTCCTCCACAGCACAACACCCTGCTCCTATTTCAAGGGATTGCTGCAAGTATTAATGGGAATTTAATCACAGCTCTCTGATGCAGATGGGGACAAAAAAGGAGAGAGGTGAGGACAAGAAAGGAGAGAGCCAAAGCTCAGTGCCAGCTGCCTGACATGCTTTTCTTCCGTGAGCTCATGATTTACCTTGCGTGTAGGTCTTCACAGATACCTGCACTGACTGTGCCCTGGCTTCACGACAGACTGTCACCCACAGGTCTCACAACCCTGGTGTCTCATGAAGAGCCCTTCTTTCTCCTCTCTTTTAGCAGTTACTTCCTTCAGTGTACCGGTTACTCAATGGATCAGGGAAATCCTGAACTGAATGGGCAGAAGAAAGGGAATTCCCTCCTTCCTCTGATTTCCTACTTTCCTGGTTATTTTTTAATCACCATTGTGCAAGTGACGCTTTATTTTATTAAATGTAAACAGAAGTGCAGATAGGGCTGGTCGCTTCCTTTCCTGTTATAATAGAAGGGATCTGACCAATCGGATAAAGCAGCCAAGCAGAGTGCACAGAAAATTATGCACTCACAAAAGGTATCTTTGCAATTAGTTTTTAATCAGCTCCTGTGATTTTCCCCTGACCAGCAACGCTCTTAAACTCATACCAGCAATGAGATGCTTACTTTGCACTTCTCGGACATGCCCCTACAATAGAAGACAGGGTGGATTATTTAGCCTGGCTCCTATTGAGTCTTTCAAAGCTGCAGATGCTGAATTGCCTCTGTCTTTGAGAGCAGGTCCATGTGCAACATGATGTGGAAGTCACATCCAAGCACATGGATCACTGCAGAATGGAAACTGGATGAAGGAAAAGAGAAGGGCAAGGGAACTTCATCTTCCACCACCAGCAACTGGCTCTTACACACTTACACAGTGGGTCTCCCTGCCACAGGTCCCGTTTAACTTCCACCAAATTCTCATTCACCCTCCTCAGAGTGAGGGCAGAGGGGTGACATCCAGACCCATGGCACTACATATCACAAGCAAACCCAGCTCAAAAGGGTCTGTTGGACATGTGTCCCACAGTGTGTTGTTTGTATTTTCCCTTCTCAAAATAAACCAAACTTTTCTTTTGCTAGGAAGTATTACTTTTTCTAGAAATCTCCTAAAATTAAGAAGGGCACTACAAGCCCCAAATATTCACTCACCTGCTACGGGCCCATCCAGCCTCTGACATGCCCTCCAGGCACAAAGGCTGCGTACATCATAGTATTTACTGATTAACGCAGCCTGTGGAAGCCAAGAAAGCGTGGTTCCCCAGGCATGCTCTGGGGCTACACGGCACGGCACAGCGCTGTGAGGTGACCCTGGCTGCTCTGCCTTTGCCAGCTGTCAGTGTGGGCATGCGGGGTGCTGGTGGGCAAGCAACACCCACCACTCCCAGGGAGCTGCTGTGCTCTTCCTACCACACTGCAAGCAAGAAGCTGAAGCATCACAATTCTCCTATTCCTTCTCCCTGGCAGCAGCAAGGCATCAGTTACTTGCCTGAGGTTAGCCAGGACAGACCTGGGATATCCTCATAAGACATCAAGCAGGTCGTGTTTCCAGCAGTCAGCATCCCCATGGCAATGAACTCTCCTGGTTTCATCCCAGAAAACACTGGCTTCAGAGTAAGTCCTGGAATCCATTCAATACAGACAGGTTTTTCTTTAATTGTCCGTCAGGACCTTTTGGTTTCTAACACTCAGCATACGCACATTTCTACTAAATTTGGTTTAAAAGTCAGCTCAGCCCTGTGTGTAGGATGGGAGGACGGGGAAGGCAGGGCAGCAAAGGAGGTGCCCGGCTGGCAGGGAGGACAGCATCACTGCCCAGGAATGGGGGTGTGAAGGCTGGCTCCTCTCCGGGAGCTCACCCTCAACACAAACGCTGCTCCTCCGCAGCACGCTCAGCCTCCAGCACCCTGCCCACTCCCGGGGATGCCGCAGCACCAGCCTCCCCTCTTCTGCTTCCCATGGGTCCCCAGTCATCTTCTGCCCTTCCCAAGGTGCCCTGTTAACTCGAACGGCTGTGCTCATGACAACAGGCACAACACAGCGTGCCAGGTCTGGTGTCCCACAGCGAGCCCCTGCTCCTTTCTCTCCCCATACACACTCCCCCTGGCTCTGCACCAACCAGAAGATGACCATGTGCCTTCTCACCAAACTAAACTCCAGGAGCAGCCTGCATTTTGCCACCAGAAGGCACAGAAGGGGTTAAACCACTGCCTAAAATCATTGCCTTTCATTCTCTCCTTCCAGACACTGTGAGATGGGATGTTTGGAAATCCTCACAGTCAAGTGAAGATTTAAACAGGGTTTGTGGGTTGGGTTTTTTTTTTTTCCCTTCTATTATTATTAAACAAATGGTTTATTTACTTTTTATTATCCCCCATCTGATATTTTGAAATTAATCACGAAGACATCTCCTTATCTACAGTTTTTCTTTTGTTTACATCTTCCTTTTATAGGCAGGAGAACAGACAAGATGATCAGAGGAGTCATTTCTCTGGCTTTAAAAATCCACAGATTAAATTAGTGACAATATTACTGTCAGCTTCAGGGTAAGAAGGGTTTTCAGCTTTGGAATCTGTTTTTCCACGGATGAGCCCCCTGCACCAGCATAAATCGGAGCAGTGCCACAGTAAAGCAGAGTATACCACCCGTGCTGCGGGCACTGCTCCACCCCAGGCAGGTGGCTGGGGCTCTGCAGAACAGGGTCCTGGTCCTGCTGCTCATCACCAGCACTGATTTAGAGAAGTCCCCATTTCTGTCAGCATCCTTTCCAAAGGATTGAAATAACAGTACTGATGTGGCCAGTGAATTGTACAGAGTGAAAAATGCCCTAGGCTAAGACCAAGGGTTTATTATAATGACAACTATGTTCCTTGACTACCTGGTCAATACTTTGGTGATAGCAAGGGCAGAGGGTACATCTCACCAGGGAGAAGGGTGATTTGGAGAATAACCCATAGGACGGAGTTTAATACTGTTTTCCTGTTATGAGTCTACCATTTGAACTCAGCAAAGGAGTTATGTTGGTTGTAGCATTCGGTTGATTCCTGATGTTCTTGGAAGATGCTTTCTCTTCACCTTTAACCCTCCTGCTCACTACTATTTCACCGATTTCTTTAGCCTCCCTTATCAGACACCTACGTGTTCTAATTTATATTCATTGCTATTACCTTGCCTTATTTTTCTGTGTACAATGTTGACTGGTTTGGGGTTTTTATTTTATTTCCTTATTTTCCTTCTCTGCTGAGTGATAAAAATTTTGCTCGGTAGTTTTTCCTGTTCGGGAAAATATGTTTTTGTAACATCCCCGTAGAGGGCCCATAAAAAGAAAGCACGTTACACTGCTCTGAGTCATCTAAAATGAGCTGCATCCTTCAGGTCCTCCCAGGCAGACCTCTGAGAAGGGCTGTAAGGGTGGCAGCTTTGACTTCACTCATATTAAAGCAGCCACGGCACACCTTGAAAGAGAACAGCACTTCAGCAGAGTGCTGCAAACATTCTCCTACCGTGCTGCTGGCCCATGTGAAACCAACCTGGAGGTCACCTTGCCAATCACTGCACTACAAGGGCCCAGTTTTACACTCCTGTTCAGCTGAGGTGCCCCACCAGACTCCTCAGGACACCACCTCGCCTGACGAGCAAGGGCTCATGCGTGGAAGAGTCCATTTGTTGGATCCAAACATTCAGCCGCATCCTTCCAGCCCTCTCAGGGAGGCTTCTGAGAAAGGCTTTAACGGTGGCATGTGACCATCCTAAAGTTAAAGCAGCCATGGTATGCCATAAAACAGAGGGATTCATTTGTTCCCATCCATCAGCCCAAATTAACCCTTCTGCATGTGAAGACAGCACTGTGAGTTTTTCATGGATGCTATGAGAGTGGCTGCTCAGATACCGGAAGGGATAATGCTGAGTTTACTTCAAGGACTTTCAAGCATAAAGGTGGAAACATTCAGGCAGGACTAGCCACAGCATAGATGTCCCCGGTGTGCCAGATCCTAATGGCAGCAAGAGCCACACACTCCTGCTGTGCCCCACACACAAAGAGTAAGAAAGGAGGACACAGTTTAGGGTTTTCTTTCTGAAGACAAAGAACCCGACAAGGACCCTGAGCCTGGGATCCTGCTGGGAGAGATGTTGTGCAAAAGAACGGGGGGAACCACTGGCCCAGGCGAGAGCTGACTGTGCCTCACCCCCCTTCAATGTACGGCATCAAATCTGTCTCCATGGGAACTATAATAAGGGCAGAACTTGTCTGCTTCTCAAACCAAAAGGGGGGAAAAAAAGCCAAAGGAAATAATGAGCCTCACAGCAACGTGATCCTGAGCAAAGGCAGCCCGAGCAGATGGCTGAGCCAGTGCCCCACCGTCACCCCACACCGTCACCCCACACCGTCACCCCACACTGGCCATGGCTGCAGCTCTGCAGCGTGCGGCTGAATATCAGCCCTGCCACAGAGATAAAAGTTCGGGAGGGAGGCAGAGAGAGTGTGGGGATGGATGCAGCCGGGAATGGGTGCATGTGTATATGGGACCACGCAGGCCTGATCTTCAGGGGTGTTGAGCCTACGCTGAGCTCACTGACTTTAAACAATACGGTGGGTGTGAGTACCTTCACAGATGGAGGAGATGAGGGCAGGGTGGAGGAGGTGGGGATGAGTTATACTGAAGGCAGGGCACTGAACTTCTGTCTCAGCTTTGCAAAATACAGATCTACGGATCTCGGGAGCACAGGGGAGAACCCAGAAGAAAATACTCTCCTGTTGCTTGAGCAACAGGTCCAGATCCAACCAATGCTGCACCAGACCAAATCAAGTCATGGGACCATCTGTGAATAAGCAAACACTCCTGTCTGCATCAGGACACAGGAAAAGAACCCCAGCATCACCAGCGCAGGTCAGCAAGCGGCTTTTCACCACTACCTTCCCGTCCCAGTCTGGAGACAGGACTCAGGTGGGCTGTCGCTGCACCCCGGCACCACCGTGCCCGGTGCCCAGGGGCTGACTCGCCCTGGAGAGCAGCTGACACCCCACCACCCAGCTTCAACAGCACATGAACCACCGGGCAAGTGCACCTCCAGCTATTTTCTCT
Organism: Eurypyga helias; assembly: GCF_000690775.1. Classification (NCBI taxonomy): domain Eukaryota; kingdom Metazoa; phylum Chordata; class Aves; order Eurypygiformes; family Eurypygidae; genus Eurypyga; species Eurypyga helias. The sequence continues at coordinate 3,715 of NW_010240609.1, read as the reverse complement.
AATTGTTCCCCTAATCACATAAAATCGCCAAAGTTCAATTTGTCTTCGTACAGAGTAATTTGCTTTCCGCCATGCGTTGCTGGCTGTGTCTCCCACTGTAACCCATGTGTCTGCAGCCACTCGAACGCATCAGGGTTGAGGGGGGACCCAAATTAGATTATTTGTTCTAATAAGAATAAGTCTAATGGAATTACACAACAAGACGAGATTAAAGTCAGCTGCTTTGAAAACACTGGGTTTGGTTTCATGTTAGCCGAGAGAACGAGCATATGGCTCATCCCTCTCCCATCTCCTGACCCACACATTACGGCTCCTGTGGGAGGTAATCCACCCCCTGCACCAGCTGAGGCAGAGGTTAGATCATGCTGACAACCACCAGCTTTTTCACCAAAAAGGCAGCCACACAACTAAATGCACCAGGGAGAACAGGGAACCCCAGGAAACAAGCGCAAGGAGTTTAAACGTGAAAGCCACGAAGCACTTTTCCCCATAAACTGCACCAAAATGAGGTTTTTTGCAACAAAGTGCAGCCTGCCCAGATAAACACCAGCACTCGCCTGTGCCCACGTGGCAGGGACCAGAGAGCTTCAGCGAGCCCTAAGCTAAATGTGCTTTTCTACCTTTCCTCTGGCGGGAGCAGAAAACGCGCTGGTGTTCCATCCTCCGCACACCTGCAGGAACGTCCCAGCTTTGCCATCCTAGGGTGTAATTCCCACATGGTGAGAAATGATGCCACCCTTTTTTTTTTCCTCACATCAGCAGAGGAATGAGATGATAAAACAGCTGAGGGCAAGCGTAGGCCACAAGTGCAAGCCTGAAGGTGGAAGTTGCCATCCCCAGCTGCGCAAAGCAGGGTGAGAATTCTGCAGGTCAGTGTAGGGCAAGCAGAAAGGGCCCTCTTGCTCCTCAGCATCCTTATAGTCAATGTTCAGAGTGAAAAACTCTGCTTCCTAGAGCCAGCAACTGGGTTTCCAAAGAAACGTCTACACCATTTAATTTGGTGTATTGGTCTTCTTAGTCTTAGAAAGTTTTTTGAGAGACTACCTGAGGAATGAAGTACCAGAATGACAACATCAGCACAGAAGAGAGTCTCTAACTTGGCACTCCTCGCTGTCTTTTTCAGCAAATGGGCTAGGGAAGCCATAAGTGGATAATTAATTAGTAGACTTCCCACAAGGGAAGATTTTCTTCAACACTCAGGAGCTTAGTGATCATCATGCCCTGACACAGGAGGCTCTATCAACTTGGCACACTGTCACCCCAAATGTTTAGCTGCAGAATTCTCAGTACTTACACATACCAACGTGCACTGCAGTCCTTGTGCTAGATCCCCAGGCAGCCTAAATCAGCACGGCCCCTCAGTGAGATTTCTGAGATTACTTCCACTTACTCAAGATGTGCATCTGCATCTGTGAACGACCCACGTATGGGGCAATCCTACCCCACTTCCCTGCCCCTGTACACCAGCAAGCATTGGAATGACAGCATTCTCCTGCTTTTCAAATGACAGCTTTGGTTTCAAACACAAACCCACAATAAATATTTCCAGAGTGTGTAGTGTGACAGTTGATGTGCAAGGCAGTATGTTGCCTCCTCGCACCTTCTTGGCATATGCTCCATACCCTTCGCCTGCTGCTCCTACGGTGTGGGAGGCAGCAGGAAGTGTGGTCAGTCCCCACAGAGGACACCGTGGTCCTCCTCTCAAAGCACTCAGCTCATTCCTCCATCACAGTGCACCATGGAAGCAGGATCTGGACACCCCCTTGTCCTCCACATCCCCGCAGGCCCTACCCCCAGATGTCTCCAGCCCAGGAGCAGAGAGGCACAGAAAGTAGGAGAGACTTGAGGTGTCCTCAGAGGAGATGGTGGAATTCCCATCTCGCCCTCCCCAGCACCCTTCTCGCCCCTGCTGCTTGCAGTCCTCTGTCCCATGCGAGCTGGATCTCCCCTGCATTCATCTGGCAACCCCTTCCACCAGGTCCAAACACCCAGTTCTCACCCAGAGGACTAAGACCCATGCTGGCAGGCATCCTTCCTTACCTGGGGAAGTACCTTGCTCTTTGTCCCGCCTCAGATCTCCCGGAGATAGGGACTACTAGGAAAAGGGGAGCAAGCATGGAAAACTCGAGGCGTGCCAGCTGTCTCCAGAGGACGGGGAGGAGGAGGAGGTGGGGGAGAGCCACTGATGACACTCGCAGGAACACAGTTGGCGCAGAGGAGCTGCATGTACGATTTGGAGACTTCCAAGACGGCTTTAATGAGCCAACAAGCGCACTTCCTCCTCTTACTTTTAAATCAGTGTTTACAAAGTCCTGAGGAAATTAAACTATTTATGTCTAACCCCAGTGGGGGGCTGTTTAAGGAAATAAGATAAATATACCTTAGTGTGTAAGCACTTATTAGTTAAACAAACACAGGTTCACTCAGATGTTTGCTGTTCAATGGCATTACTGAACGGTATTGACAGTGCTGAGGTCAGGCTGGGAGAGGAGAAAAGAAGCGGTGAAGATCTTTTCAGAGGAGAGGAAGGCAGCTGCTGCTCCTTGCACATCACAGGAGTTCCCTCTCCTGGTGGGAACGCTGCAGGGAGCTGGGTCCCCTGGACCCCCTGCCCAGGCACAGGGCTGGGTGCACGTGTGGCTCCCTCACCGCTGGCCTTCCCCAAGGAGTGGCACTGCACATGCTGCTGTAAACCCCGAGCTGCCTTCCCTGGAGTCTGACCCCAGCCGGGCTATCCACCATCCACTGCTACAGTGACAAAATCCAGCTAATCTCCTAGAAAACACCACCTTCCCTTTGCTATCCCAAGCAAAAATAGTCAACTGCTGTAGCATGGGACAAAGAAAATCATTCTCCTTCAAGAAAGATAGGGCAACATTCCCATGAAAAGTATTTTATTTTTTAAAAGAAATGAAGTCATAACAACATCACACACTTCAAAGCACAGTGCAGGCCAACTGCCACTGCTGTCTGGGAGCTTAAAGCTGGCAAACCAGGACCTAACCCCTTCCTCGCTGCCCTGAAGCAGCAGCAACTTGCAGCTGTGTAATGTTTTAATTACTCACCCTTCTATGAAGTCTCCAGGGGGAAAGTTTGCTTTGGAGCTAGGAAAGATGTCTCGGGGGGTGTGAGGAAATGACACTAGTTTTTCTCTCACAGACACAGCTCTGTCTCTCCTGGCACCACATCCACAAACTGGCTCCACTCCCAGTACCTGAATCACAGACTCAGACAGAAGTGGGACTCTGCTAACTTTCCTCGGCTTCGGAGCAAGTCTGAGCAATGACGGCGCTCAGCAGCGACAAAACGCTCGGCCTCGGCGCCATGAGAACGGACAGAGAAGCTCTAGATAGCTCAGATGTGTCAGGGAAAGCGGTGTGCTACACACCCTGGGACACGACTGTCAACGCACAGAGCTGCCTCAATCCCGAGCTCCATCCCCGGAAAACACCTTCCTTCAGCGAAG
>NW_010240609.1:0-212 GCF_000690775.1 Eurypyga helias | reverse complement strand
CGAGCCTCTGCCGGGAACTTTGTGGCACCGGGCTCCCGCTCTGTCCCAGCCCCAGTCACGTTTCTCGCCTTCCTTCGGCACCGGGAATTCCAGCAGGTTGCCGGATCCCGGGCGGGGAGCAGAGGCAGCGCACGGCAGCCGGCGGGCACACGCGCTGCCCCGCGGGCTGTGTGCGGGTACCGCACCCCAACCCCACCGGCTTCTCCCGCACA
>NW_010240608.1:12156-12403 GCF_000690775.1 Eurypyga helias | reverse complement strand
AACACCAACCTCTGAGGAATGCCACCCGTTATCGGTCTCCACTGAGACACTGATCTGTCGACCACAACCGTCCGAGTGTAACCATCCAGCCAGTTTTTTATCAATCGAGCGGTCCATCCATCAAATCTATGTCTCTCCAGGTTAGAGGCAAGGATATCATGCAGGACGGTATTGCAGGCTTTGCACAAGTCCAGGTAGATGACATCGGTTGCCCATCCTCTATCCACCAAGGTCAAGCACCCACTGT
>NW_010240608.1:10665-12066 GCF_000690775.1 Eurypyga helias | reverse complement strand
TTTCCAGGAGGATCTGCTCCATGATCTTGCCAGGCACAGAGGTTGAGACTGACTGGCCTGTAGTTTCCTGAGTCCTCTTTTTTTCCCTTTGTAAATGTGAGGATTATGTTTCCCCTTTTACAGTCAGCTGGAACTTCACCAAACGACCACGACTTCTCAACTATGATGGATAGTTTTCGCAACCCCAGACACCAGTTCTTTCAGGACCCGCAGATGTATTCCATCAGGTCCCATGGACTTGTTCACCTTCCGGTTCCTCAGGTGCTCCCGAATCTGACCCTCACTGACCATGGGTGGCTCTCCATTCTCCCAGTCCCTGCCCTTGTCTTCTGTGACTCTGGGGGTATGGCCTGTGGCCCTTCCAGTGGAGAGCAAAAAAACCATTGAGTACCTCGGCCTTCTCCCTGTCTTGGGAAACCAGCTCTCCCATTTCCTTCTGCAGAGGGCCCACATTTTCCCTGACCTTTCTTTTTTCCCCCTATGTACTTATAGAAACCCTTCTTATTGGCCTTGATGTCCCTGGCCAGGTTCAATTCTCAGGGCTTTAGCTTTCCTTACCTCACCCCTGGCTTCTCAGACAACTTCCCTGTAATCCTCCCAGTGTCCCTGTCCCTGCTTCCACCCACTGTGGGCTTCCTCTTTGCACCTCAGTTTGTCCAGAAGCTGCTTGTTCATCCACACAGGCTTCCTGGTGCTTCTGCTTGACTCCCTCTTCATTGGGATGCATCGCTCCTGAGTTTGGGGGGTGTGATGGCATACAGAGCACTAGATTTCATCACCCACCTCTGAGGGAGTCTCTGAAGAGAAGGACCAGTCAGAGGCGAGACCAGATCATAAGCGACTATGGCAGATGCCTGTGGGTTAGAAGGTGAGCTGCAGGAGGTGAGGTTTCTGGCCTCATTTGAAAAGCAAAGAGAGAGGTACAGCAGTCTCAGCTGAATGGGAGGTTTCCAAGGTTTGCAGAGGAAGAAGTGGTCAGTTAGCAGTAAATTCTGAGTTATGTTAAAGGTTGCATGTGCTGTCCATTGCAGTGATATGCAAACGCTGCCTTGCTGTTTTGCTGGATGTTTCCTGGTGCCATCCAGCAGCGCTTCCTCGCTTTTCAGCAGGTGAACCATAGCCAGCTGGTTTAACTGAGTCCTTCCGTCACCCATGCAAAGAACCAGAGTGTGGGATTTGTTTCCTGAAGAGAAGATTGTTAAGCAAGTTGCTGTCACAGTTTAATCCCAGACAGAAAAGAAACACCACACAGCCACTTATTCACTCCCCAACACACCACTGGTGGGATGTGGGAGAGAATCAGAATGGTAGAGATGAGAAAACTCATGGGTTGAGATAAAGGCAGTTTAATAGAAAAAGCAAAAGCTGTGCAGGTGAGCAGAGCAAACAAAGGAATTCATT
>NW_010240608.1:0-10396 GCF_000690775.1 Eurypyga helias | reverse complement strand
GCCTTGACTCTGTGTAAGCACTGCTCAGCAACAGCTAAAACATCCCTGTATAATCAACCCTGTTTTTAGCACAAATCCAAAACATACGCTCATACCAGCTACTGTGAAGAAAATCAGCTGTATCCCAATCAAAACCAGCACAGCTGCATATCATTGCAGTCTTCATTACGTGTTTTGGGGAGTGGGACAAGGTGTGAGCAGTCAGAAACCTCCTCTAGCACTGTCTGAAGGCTTGAAGGCATCAGTAGTTTTATCCATTTATCCAAAATCATGCGGGAGAGAATATAGTAAGATAAAAGGAAAATAAATACACTGAAGGCTGGAGGGATGAGGACCAGCCATTTAGGTTACTACCCTAAATCCCTGCATGTGGACTGTGGGGTGAGCACTGCCACATTTAGCTCCATCTCTTTGCAAAATACTGCTTCAGAAAGCATCTAGAGCACAGCCCAGGAGTGGTTTGCTGACTGATTTTCCTTCTAAGTCTTGAGCAAAAGTGAAGGCAAACATGTTCTCAGGAAGAGGGGGCACAGCTTTATGCTGCTATTGGGAAAATAAGTGAAGCTTACAGTAAACCCCCCACATTTTACTGCTAAATAAGAGGACTTATTTAGCACTTCACCAGCTATTAAGTTCTTCTGTGCATTCTGAAAAGACTGTTTCACTTCTGTCATTCTTACGTATGTTCTGAAAATATGTGTCACTGAGATATCCCTATCTTAAATTTAGTCCTTGGGATCTGTCTTTGAAAAGAACTGTCTGTATACCATTGCAGCCCAGGCCTGCCTTTAAAAAAATGTGAAAGTGACAGAATTTGTTGTTGAGACATATAAGTAAAATGGATAATAAACCATGCAGGAAAAAGGTTTCTGTGAGCTCCCTCCAGGATGGGGCTGTGTTCTGATGATTTTGTGCTTAGATCAAGCTATTCTGCAGTATTGAAATATTCATAAGAGCCAAGCTATATTTAAAGTGAAAACTGTTGATGGAATATTTTTTTTTTTAATAACTGCCAAATTTAAATAGGGATATGGAATTTCTGAGGGCCTAAAATTATGTTTGCCAGTGGTCTGTGTCTGCTGGTACATGCATCTTGCTGCTCTCCTTGACAGTGAATTTATGTTGCCGTTAGAGAAATAAGCTTCAGGTAGCTGATGAGTGTCTTTGGCAAAACCTCAGATTAAAACCTGTTTACTGTTGTCCTGTTGTGCTTGATAATTGTTTAAAATACTTGATACTTGTGGAAGGTGTCCCTGCCCATGGCAGGGGGGTTGGAACTAGATGATCTTTAAGGTCCCTTCCAACCCAAACCATTCTATGATCCTATGAACAAAAAAACCCCAAAAAACAAAAAGATCTTGGTAGTGGTGTTTGCATTCAGTCAATCTGAAGAACTTTCAGGTGAAGACAGCACTGAATTGATAGAATTGGGTTCTGGGAGGGTGATTATTCACTGCTGCAGTAGTTGAGTCCTGTTTCATTTAATGCTTTTCATTAATAACTGCTGGTTTCAGGCAGGAATGAACTGCTTTCCTACACAGAGTTGGCCTGCCCACAGCGGCTGAGAGATTTGTTTCATTCCATTGGTACATCAGGCTCAAGTGGTCAGGCTGGGTGTGCACGTGCTCAGTTTGGAAGGCGTGAAGTTGGTCTGAGGGTGGAAAGATCATTAAGCCTTTTGGGCTAGCTGATAGCTTTTGTTAGCTCTTGGCACGGCTGCTAGCAGGGGAGCTGTGTCTTTTGTTAGTGGGCTGGGGTGGGAGAGTGTGTTCTTCTCCCCACTCTCTGGCTCTTGGATTTCTTGCTGCTCTGGGACCTGGCTGTGTGTTGGTTGTCACGTGGTGAACTATTGCATCATATGTTCTATTTTCTATTATTCTAATTACTTAGCAGTAGTAGTAGTATTGTTAGTAATAGTATCACTCTAACTTTAATTTATATTAATAAATAGTTTTTATCTCAACTTTATGAGCTTTCCTTGTCTTTTCCTCTGACTCTTCTCCATTATGGGAGGGGGAAGGGATGTCAGTGAGTGACTGTGTGGTGCTTAATTGTTAGATAAGGTTAAACCATGACAATAACCTGGATGAGAAAAAGTTCATTATGGAAATATGTAAGTAAAAACAATTTAAAGAAGCACATAAGGAAAACAGTAGCCCATATTGCTCCATAGTGAAATGTATTTCATTTGGATAAAAATAAACTAATTGGTTGGGGCTGAACTGCACAATTATTTGAAAGGCAGTTTCAGAAGAGGGATTTAAAATGTGGTAATTCTGGAAGAGACCTGGAGGGTAGCAGTGGCTGCGTTTTGACATGTGAGACAACATGGAAGAAATCACCACTGCAGGTTCAGCCCCTTGCTCAGAAGCATGGTGTGTAGGACAGTGATGGTCATCTGGTGTGTCTGCAAATGAGGTATGATATTCACTATTACTAGAAATAGAGGTGGAAATGGAAGCTGGAAGTGAAGTGACAAAGCCCTTTGGAATAGTGTGTCAGTGGGAGGAACAGTGAAGCACCTGGGTACAACTCTGGAATTCCGTCTGAGATCAGCAACAGGTGACAATAACAGGAAAAGGTATTGATGGTGGCTTAATTTACTATGTGATTCAAAAGAAACCAAAAACCAAAAGACCTATGATCCCTTTGAGCTCCTTTAAACATGAATTGGAAAAGAGTGTCTTATTGTAAAACAGACAAGTTACCACGTTATCAGGTGAGTACCCTGCCTGACCTCAGACACCCTTTTCCCGTCCTTTACTCAACTTCAGGAAGCATAAGTTAAAGTGTGGTATTTTTCAACCAACCTCAGTTGTAGCAATAAGCAACCAATCGTGATGGTTCATGTTTGAGGGCTCCTGAGGGATCAAGGTTATGCAAACCTCTTGGAGCTGCGGCTCGGCACAACTTCACCATCACCTGTAGATGTCTTCAAATCTTCCTTCTCTTGTGGCAGCTTTAGCTATTGAGCCTCTTGTTATCCATGTCAGTCCAGTGTAACATACCTATCGGATGAGTTCTACCGAGTGCTGGTCATCCGCTGGACAGGGGACTTCTGCTGTGGGTTGGCAGCACGTTGGTGATGGTTTACTCCTGAGGAAACCTGCCATGAAACACTAGTAGAAACTTCTTAAGAGATGGAAAATGTTCACCCATGCCTCATTGATTTCTCTCAAATTGAGACCACCTTTAGGAAAAAAAAATATTTAGAAGAAATAGTTTAGAGAATAGCAATTGAAATTCTTATATAATTCTTCATCAGGGACAAGTTTGGAGGGGTTCTGTAAATTCAGATGTACCGGAACTGTTGCTTTGTAAAAATCGATGCTGCTAATGGATTGGGAATGTTGTTTTTGTCGTGCTGCACAATTGCCTGGGCAGGCGCTGGAAGAGTGAATTTTCTTACACAGCCTGACCTGGTCTCTGAGCTCTTCTCTGCAGGGGGCATCTTAAACTGTTGAAATGCGGTGCTTCTTTCCAGTGAAGTTTTGTGCTGAGTAGCTCTGTCTGGTAATGAGCCAAGATCTGTGACCTTGGAGGCTCTGTCTAGATGGCTCTGTGTGTTGTGAAGCCTAGCCATTTGAATTACAGCCTGATAATTATGTAGAAATCACTCCTTATCAAGAGACAAATTTTGAATTATTTTTCTCTTACCAGTGAGGATTTTTACATGAACTAGCCCACTAGCTTATACCTTAAGAAGCCTCTCAGAAACCAGAGGATGACAACCACAGCTGAGCCTTAACTAGTCATGGGTGTAATTCAGGTGAGAATTAAATTTATGCCTTAGTGCTTTCACTGGAATCGAAGCACATCTGTTGTGGAAGAAAATCTAAAGCAGGGAAGATGTGAGGAAGTATATTAACACTTAAATGCAGTATTACTTCCCAAGGTACAGTAGTACTTTGAGGTTAGCTGTCCCTGAGCCATGAGGACACACCTGACCAAACACTGTACCAGGGAAGTTCCCCTACAGCCATGCTGCTTGTAGCTGGCTTCCCATCAGTCTGCAGCTAGGCAAGTGGAACCAGTATTTTTGGCTTCTGCCTATACTGTCCTTACTGCTCTGCCAGCGCTTCAGCCTTAATCACACAGAAGAACCTCTGCAAGATCTAGGCAGAAGGAAAATTTGGCCTTTCCACATGTGGTTCTGGAGTCATAGTTGTTCCTGTGTTGCAGAAATACTTCCGTAAGACAAAGGCAAAATGGAGGTTTGGTGATGTGGAAAAAATCACTTAGTGCCTCCCTTTCTGAAGCTTATCTTGTAAAAAAATACATACTTTAAAAGAATTTGTGTTAGTTTTAATCTACAGAGTTCCTGAATGTGTGGGGTTAAAATGCTGAGATGCCCAGTAGGGAACCACATGATATCAAATTACTCACGTCTCCTTTAGAAACTAATGCTGATTTTCTGAGCTGTGTCTGTATCTGCAAAGGAAAGAAGGAACCATGCCAAAACCCACACAATTACCACAGTCTTTTTTACTCTGTTCATACTACTTGAACAGCCTTTCCATCCCTAATACAGTCCTCTTTTTACCCTCTTAAAGACATTATGCCTTTCAAAGAGTATTTGAGGTTCAGGTATGCGGCAGTGTCATTCTGTATAAAAGTGTGCGTCTGACTGTGCTGTGCTCCATAATCACAGTTCTCTGGTTGCCTAAGAAAAGGCTATTGCTGTATAATATGTCGGAGTAGGATTTCAGAGCCTCAGGAAGAGCAAATGGTGAGGAATCTCTTACCTCAGCCAAAGGCAGGAGGGGGAAGCTGGTGATATTGGAAGAGGCTGAAATCTTTGCTGCTCCTGTGTATTTCAGTCTCAGTATCCTTGGGAGTCAGTTGAAGATGTTCTGTAAATTACTGCATGAGCTGCCCTTTTAAAGCTTTTAATGACACATTTTTACACTAGAAATTATGAAATCCTGAGGAGACCATTTGCTACATCAAGACCATGAAGAAGGTTGGTGTTAGAGACCCTGTGAGATTCATATTTTTGATGGAACTCTCTCTTCCTACAGAGTATGAAAATGTTTCTGAGTCTGATTAAAGAATATGAGCAATGTGGGGTTTTTTTTTTTTTTCAGGATGGCTCTCTGGTAGGAACATAACTATCACAGCATGCTCTGGGGGTAGTCAAGAAGTGAAATATAGATGTCATTTTTACTCCATATGTATTCAGCTTGGAATTAAACTGTGCATTTTTACCAATGAGACTGCTAGCACAACTGATAGATTGAGAAGTGAAATCCGTTAAGGCGAGATCAGAGTTCTTTCCAGAAAAAAATGTCTTGGGATGAGGTTTCAGGGTTGCTGTAGAGTCTATTGAATGGAATTATTTTGTGGCTTGAACAGATTTCTTCTGTGCTGTGCAACAGTCCAGCATAAATAACTGTTACCTGTTGTGGCCTTAGAGGTCTATAAAGAGACCCTGATCTGAAATTCCCTAAGGCTGTCATTGTCCATTTTCCAGTAAATTCCGTATTATCAGGAAAAGAACTTGGAAAGTAATAGATGTTTTTCTCCATTAGCAGTTGACAAAAGCCAATGAAAAAGGAATACGTTATTTGGTATGGAAAAATAGGCACTTTCTCATTCAAAAAATAAAAACTTTTACTTCAGTCATGAGCCAGTTTAAATATATTAATCCAGTAATTGCAAGATATAGCAAATCCAAAGGATTCATTTCAAACAAAGATGTTATGTTTAAAGCACTGTATTTATATCTGTACTGCCATTTCCCCATTGTCCTGCTCTCCAGCAGTGACTACACACAGTCGTAGGGAAGAGCAAGAACAGGGGCAAGCAGATCTGCTACTTTCCTTGTGTACTCTTGCAGTTTACGGCTACTAAAAATGGCATAAGCTTTGGTTTTGTTTTTCTGAAATGCTTGTGCATCTTCTGAATCTTCTGGTGATGCTGGAGGGAGAGATGGATGCTTTTTCCAGGCCACGAAAAATGTTCATCTAGTTCTGTTCAGAAAGCCTCTTACTCTGTGAGGTTTTCCAGATCTGTGAATTTTCCAGACTTCTGTCTGGGTCATTTTACAAATAGGCCATTTCTTGTAAAGGATTCATTTGCAGGCAGCTGAATGCCCCTGTATGGATTGCTGTACTTTACGGGTACTAGGCACATAAAGATCCGATTCTAAAGCAGTTTTAGAAAAATGAACAGGTATCTTGTTGAATGCTTCCCTTTCTGTAACATCCGTAATATATGTTTTTTTAAACCTGTTTTCTTTTAAACCACTTTTGTTAAATATTTCAGGTTTGGTGAGTGTGGACTCAGATCAGCAGTAGGACATGTAGGATAAAAACTCTTGGCAAAGAGCCAAGATGAGCTGAAGTGCTCAAGAACTAAATATATGTCTGCCTCCAGTGTTTTAAATCCACTTCTCTTGTGGACCTGGATGTTGTTGGCTGTTTTTGTTGAACACCCTATATCGAGTTCTGATATGATTTTTGTGTGGATCTGTACATATTGTCTGTTAATCCCCTTGGGTGTTTCTGTTCTGTAAGACAACCATGTAAAATTACTTGCTTCTAAAATAATACCTTGCAGGCATTCTTGAACAATAATATGTGTAAGCTTGCATTGATATGTGATCACACATAAAAAATTAAAGTTACCTCTTACTGATTTAAGTAATAGAAAATACTTTATGAAACTGACAACATGTCTTGTTAGTTTAGGTCTAAACAAAAATAACCCTTTTTCTATTACCTGCAAGACCTGGAAAGTGTTTTAGTATCACTGCTTTGCAGAGGCTTCTGAGCTCTCTTCCAGAAACCAAACCACAATCACTTATTTTTATTTATATTTTTTAAAAAAAGCTCCTGCAAGAGGCAGAGGCTACTCCTGACAAGCTTATGAAAGAATATTTCACTGCAATACCAATTTTGTTGTCTGCTTCGGCAGGAATTTTACCTAGATGGCTAAATGACTGATTTACTGGTACGTGCCCTGAAGCACTGAGTCTTTTTTAGTCTTTTAGGAGAAAAAGCTTATTTTTTAGGAGTCAGAAACAGGCATATCTGAAAATACTCACATAGGCAATATGCAGAGAATATGTGGGCTGAGAGAGTATTGCTCTTCAGATTGAAGAAGGAGCAATAATTTTGGCACAGTTAATCAAGGGCGATTAATCATGGCTACAACCATTTTTTATAACTAGATTATTTTCTCACTTTATTTCTTCCTTTATAATCACTAGACTTACTTACTTGACTTATACAAGAGGGAGCACAATCATGTTGACTTGAAGAGTTTTTGCTTTCTTTACTCTTACTGTCTTTTGACATTAGTTACGGAATTTTTCATCGTAAGTCTTTTAAAAATCAACCATTATTTTTTACTATTGTAACTAGGTAATTTCTTTTGTCTTATAATCCTTTTTTTTTCTTCAGAAAAAATGGTTTGATAAGGGTTTTCATTTGGATATTTATTTTCCCTGCAGCAGAGTAAGATCTCAAATACTGACAGTTGAGAATGAATTAGACTGGACAGGGCAGGGTGCAGCAATGAAAAACACGCTGTTTTCAGCTATAACTTATATTCTGTTTTTCTGGCTAAAGTATAAGCCTTCCAGTATCAGAGTTGCTTAGGTAGAGCTTTGATCTCAGGATGTTTTATAAAAGCTCAAATTATAAAAGCTTACTCATGTCCTCAAACCAGAAAATGTCAGAATATGAATAGGGTACAATATAGCTGTGATCCTGGTTCAGTAGGTTAAAAACATTTGGGATATAGTAAATTAAAAGTATGAAAAGGTCCTTCTTGAATGCAGTGACCCAGTGAACTTCACTGAACACTCGCAAATCCTTTCTTATGAGAAGCAATTATGTGTGGGAAACTAATTTGAGGGAGTTTACTCACCGCTAGTCATAGGAGAATAAATTGATGAACCTGATAAATAGACTGCAAAATGCAAACAGTATTATTAGTCCCAGTCAAATTCACTGTTTCAAAGCAAACTTTGGACTAAGCTACATAATATGAAGAGTAAATCTATATGCTTAGAATATGTACAAGGACCAGATGCGTGAACAGCTGAGCTAAAAGACAATGCAAAAACCCTATAAGCCACATAAAGGCAGTGAACCTTCTTGATAGGGGATCAACAAAAGGTAAAGTCAATGTGCATGAAAATGTTTTTTAATTCCTTGTTTATGACACAAGCAAATGATATCTGTATCTAATATTTTTCAGGCTTCCAGATGCTTAATGCCAGAATGGAAATATTTTTCTGTGGTATTTCACATGTTTAACAAGGGCATACCTGCCAGTTTGAGATTTTTGCTGGCACTTGGCACTTGCTCAGGTAACATCTATATATGAGTTTACTTTCACGGGAAATGGTAAGGTTTAAATGTACATTTTCAAATGCACCCAGAATTCACCAAACCATGCTCTCGACAAGTCAGAATTGTCAGTGCTGAGATCCATGTTGCCCTAAGCTGGCCCATTTGAACCTTTAGTAAATGCATGTGAACTCCCCTGAGGACAGCAAGTTTTTTATATTTTAAAGATATTTTGAAAGTGGCACTGTTATGTGACCAAGCATTAGGGATGCTTGCCCCTTCCCTAATGCAGGGCAGACAGCTGTCTGTCTCTGTCTGGATGTCCTGATTTTACCTGACGTTCCTGAATTCCTCAACAGGGCAGTGAGTACGATTAGGGTGTAACAAATGATTGCAAGGATCCATTACATCACATCAGGTGGCTGTACACGTTGCAGGGTAACTCTTTAGGCTCCCATTCAAAGGAGTCCTGCACACTTTTTAACTCATATATATATATATATGTAAATGAAAAATATTTGTTTTTTAATTTGTGTATGTATGTATATATATGTGTGTATATATAATTAATCCATTCATGTTTTTTTTCCAAATGTTGAGCTAGGCTTTCACCTGTAGTGATCTTCTCAGTTAATTATTCTCTGCGCACAAATCTTCAGGTTAAAGAGATAAAAAGGCAGTATGACTTTTCTGCTCAAAGGTTCATCACTACTTAATTGGTACATTGGAGCTGGCAATATTCTGTGTTCTTAGCTGTGTTGGATGCCAGCTGTGCCACTGACTTAAGAGGTGGTTATTGAAAGTACCTGAAAGACAGCCTTTTCTTCATCAAATACTGTAACCAGCTGAACACAGCGCTTTGTAACTAATTTACCTCCTCATAGCTAAGTGAAAGTAGCAGCATCACTCATATCTGGACTTCAAGACTACTCACTCACCTTTCCTCCAGAGAGCTGCTTTAGTGACTGGGGTTTCTTTCTTAAATTCTGGAAGTTAGAATTTGAAACACATTCTTAAAAATGGGCTCCCGGGGAAAGGTTGGTCCAATCTGTCCCTCTCCCTGCTGTTCATACTCAAAGAGCTTGAAGATTAAAAAGCCTGGGCTTGCTCTGCACTGTACTTGGGCATGCTGAAGAGTAGTGAGGAGACGTGTTATATTAAATCTTGTTGAACTGGTACAGTTACATGGAATCATAGAATCATAGAATAGTTTGGGTTGGAAGGGACATTTAAAAGGACATCTAGTTGAATGCCCACTGCAGTCATCAGGGACTTCATGATCAAACACTTGCTAGAGACCAGCCTGATGTTACTTTGGTGAGTCAGCTCCTCTTTACAGCCACCTTCCAGACAGGAGAACCAAGAGTGTCCCTAACAGCAGCTGTGTACTCTTCCTGCACTGGGAACAGGTACGCAAACCAAACATAAACATGAACAGGGATTTGAAAAATGTATTTTCTCTCCATTCATGGCTGTCACCAGTACTGTTATGCAGATTTCTTTTTATTCTTTTGCATTCTTTTGTCTGTTGATCTCATGTCCCTGTTTTAGATTTACAATGTCCAGGGCAGAGGCTGCCCATGGCTTAGCATGCTTGAATTCTACATGGGTAACTTTAGTAAAAACCTACATTTTTAAAAAAAACCCAAACCCCAAACCAGACCAAAAAATACAGGGTAAAGGACCACATTCGGTGTTGTACTAGCTGCTGGGCTTTTTTGATGAGTGAGAGTAGAGGTCTCAAGAACTGAAAAACTATCCTGGGCCAGATCCCGATTCTTTTATAATCTGCCTTTTTTATGACAAGGCAAAACTTTTCCTCCCCAGGAAAGCAGATTACCACTTCAAAGGGCAGAGAGATATGTTTCACATAATCATGTGGTTAATAAATAAAATATTTTGGACATGCATTAATCATTGCATTGACTCCAACACATGTGTGTGTGATTGTATTTGTGTACATATATTTTTCTGTGTTTGTTCATTCACGTGACAACTCCGTATTGAAAGTTGATAAGGAATGAAATTAGAATTTATTTTTCAAACTGAACAAAGTATATGGGAGAAATTCTAGAATCATTGAATTGTTTAGGTTG
>NW_010240607.1:0-75456 GCF_000690775.1 Eurypyga helias | reverse complement strand
CTTGCTGAGGGTGCACCCAATTCCAATGTCCATATCACTGATGAAGAAAACACTACTGGTACCAACACTGACCCCTGAGGAATGCTGCTTGTTCCTAATCTCCACTCAGACATTAAGCCATTGACCACCACTCTCTGATTGCAACCATCCAGTCACATCCTTATCCGTTGGGCAGTCCATCCATTCAAATTCATGTCTCTTCAGTTTAGAGGCAGGGTTGTTGTGTGGGATAAAGTCGAAAGCTTTGCAAAAGTTCAGGTAAATGACATCTGTTTTCCGTGTTCTATCCACCAAGTTTGTGACCCCATCGTAGAAAGTCACCATGTTCGTCAGGCACGATCTGCCCTTGGTGAAGCCATGTTGGCTGTCACCAATCACCTCCTCATTCTCCATGTGCCTTAACATGATTTCCAGGAGGATGTGCTCCATGATCTTGCCAGACACAGAGGTGAGATTGACTGGCCTGTAGTTTCCTGGGTCTTCTTTTTTTCCCTTTTTAAAGATGAGGGTTATGTTTCCTCTTTTCATGAATTGCTGCAGTTCACTTGGATTTGCTGTTAACATGCTGTAACAAATATGCTGTGCGGTGGGAATTGCTGCTTTCTGTCAGAAAGGACCGGAACCACTTGTGTCCTGCCTTGCCCAAAGAGACTATGCTTCACTTTTAAAAAGATAGTGTCACCTATCTCTTTGCAGCAAGACAGACTGCATCCTCAGAGTAACAATGAATTTTTTTTTGTTATGCTAACATACAGCCTACTATGCACAACTATAAGACCCTGAATAGTGACTGCTCTTATCTGAAGTGACATTCATATCTGTTCTTCAACCTTACAGAAAAAGAAATAATTTCTTACCGCGATCCTCCCTATACTTAGAGATAAACCTTTTCTGCTGTCTTCAAATCCACTGTTTTTTAGTGTGTTTTAGTGATTAATGCTTTTTCTCTAAGACCTAAAATTTATCTAGCTAAGAAATCAAATTTTTAGCAATAGCATCACCTTTTCCAGAGAAATAATTTCACACTGGATACATGAAAACTGATCATTGGACCTTGATAAGCATGTCAAGATACAGAGTTCAAAGCTCAATTTTAATTCTTTGCTCAAGTCTTGGATAGCTTAAGAGTTGGCCTAACAGTGGCAAAGACAGCCAAGGAGATAAGACATCAAGACACAACTAAAAAGAGGGGGGGAAAAGGAGAGGGAAAAATCAATAACATACATTTCAGCTGTTGGAAATGCAGCAGAAATTATCATAATTTGTTTATAGCAGCAAGGTGTGCTTATCCACATCTTATCCACAGACAAGAAGCATCATAAGAAGAAAAGTTGTCAAATGGCATTCAAAGGATCAAAGTACCTGTTGCCATCTTATTTCAGCTATAAATGCTAGCTAGAAGATTTTATGTCATTTGATACTCACAGATGTTTTTGTATTGTCTGGGCTGATTTTTTTGACAAAGTTGACTGCAGTTTCTTTTAAGGTGTGTAGAAAAGACATACCCAGAAGGCTTCTTTTTGGCTACCTAACAGCTGTGGAGCTAACATGATGGCAGGAGCATGGCTGAGGGTGCCTGGAGGTTGTTCAATTGAGTGCCCTGGGGCTAGAAGCAGAAAGCACTAGACGGATGAGGCAGAGAGTTCTTGTTTTCCACAAATGTAATTCTAATCAGCTGCAGGTAGCTTGCTGTAGATTCATAGTGGTATAAAGGGACAGAGTCTGGCATGTGGTTATCATCTTGCTAAATCTGATCCTCCGTCCCTGGTGACAAGAATTGGGAAGTGCTGGCAGGGACCCACTGGGCTGAGCCACAGCCTCTTTTCTCCCATCTGTCTTTCACACTATGCCCTCATCCCTCTAGCACAAAGTACAGCAGCAATTTGACTTGGATAAAAGAGGAACAAAGAGTAAAGGGAGAAAATCTGTCTTGTAAAGAGGGCTCAGTGAAAACTTGCAAGCAATTTTGAAATTTGAAAACACAGTGACACTGCTTCTCTGGACAAAAGCGGTGCTATCAGTATGTGATCTGAAGCTCTGCCAAAGCAGTACAAAGAGTTAAGGTTGAAATTTCCTCCCCTTTGCTGCTCCCTCACCATTTTGTCAGCTGTTATGGAAGCTTAAATGAACCTGGCCTGAGAGTGAGAGTGGAGTATTGCCTGTATGCACACATGCACCATGGGTAAACTGTGAGTAATTCAGAGTATCAAGCAGTATTCTCAGTCTATGCTGAGAGCTCCTTAGCTTTTTTACCATTATCATGCACAGACTTCAAATTTAATTGTGCTGGGGGCTGTACAAAGAAAGAAACACTTACTACTTAGTGAATTCCAGATTGGAAATGTGAAAACATATTTCTTATAACATCGAGTAACTAAAATAACCAGCTCCTTGGCTTTTATTAGAAACCTTTTGTGATGAGAGCACATAGAGTCACCTTCGAGTGAACTGTAAGAGCTGGTGTTCCCTCACTGCAAAGATCACTGGGAGGCATAACACCATCAATTTTAATTAGTTCCAAGAGTGGTTTCATGGCAGCTGTGACTGCCTAGGTGACTGGTAGCATCCTAATTTACCCACAGTTTCATCAGAAAACTATTTTGGCCTTTAATGAGCATGAGACTGTATTAGAGTGCAGAAGTGAGTCTCAAATCCAGTTGGCAATTTATTGTTCTAGCACATATTTAAGTTCCTAACTGTTTAAATAGGTAATTAAAGAACTAAATAAACTGCTGCTAGGAGTTTAAGTGCTGTATTGGATATAGACCTGACCCCTACGAGTTTGATGCAAAACTCAACAATGCTAAGTTATTTGCATTGGATTTTTTCCCCCTGGATTTGAGCTAGCTGTATAAGATGGTGTGAATAGCTCAGAAGGCATTTTACCAACAGCATTACAGTCTAGTTTCAATCCAAACAACTTGATACCATAATTCTAAAGGGAACTTAATGGCTGTTTAACTCAAGAGTGGCAAGACTAGAAATTAGATATATAATGTAAGAACAGAACAAGCCGTCATCTAAGTCAGTATTTCATCTTTGATGTCTGCTGGCAGCAAATTCTTAGAGAAAAAGCAAAAGGTCAGTACAAGTGTAAAATGACACTTTCATGAGTACAACATTCTTTCAACACCCGCAAATCAGAACGATTAAATTCTGCAAATGCTTATTGTTTATTTGGAAATTTTTTTGGTTTTCTCCAAAGTATTTATTTGAGAAAAAAATCTCCACTCAGCCATTAAGAAGTAATAGTTTTCTTTATTTAACTTAGCCTATGAAATCATCCATTTTTCTTAATTTTTAAAATTTTTCTAAATTTTGACAGATGAGTACTATCACTACTTGCTGAGAGTTTTTTTCTTTTGGAAAGAGGTCAAATCATTGCTTTGTTTTGCTTTCTCTTTTCTTTCTTCATGTTTTCTATCAGATGGCAAAATAAAAGATGTGCATCCATCAAAACCTCCAAAATAAAAAATGAAAAATAAACCCCTCAAAATTGAAAACTGTCAGCTTTGTTTGAATCAGGTTTTCTAATTACATTTGTAACAATATATTTTTTTAAAGGCCAACTATAAAAAATTTGAATGTGATATACAAGGCAGAACTGATGAAGATGTTGAGTGTTAAGGATGTGGGGGGAGCAGACAGCCCCAGGACATGGGGATTATTTCCTCCTGACCTCTGTAGCTCAGTCAGGTACAGTGTCTGCGCTCAAGGGTCTCTCCATCCCAGTCCCAGGGGTGTGGCTGCTGCTGTGCCCGTGTGCAGGTCCAGCCAGCAGCAGGGATAGGGGAGGCTCATGCAAACACACACACAAACATGCACATTAATGCATCTGGCCATGCAGACTGTCACTGTCTTTAGATGCAGACACGTGTAGCGCTATGAAAACTCACATAAAATGTTAGTATGGAGATCCATGCCCTGTTCCTCCCCTCAGGATTGGAGTTTATTACTGAAAACAAGCCCATGACACCCAGTCTTCAGATTCATACACACACTCACTGTGACAGGTGCCTTGAATATCAACAGATTCTGTGTAATGGCCATGCCCAAACCCTGGGTCCCCTCTCCCTGTACAGAGGTCTCCCTCTACACACCAATTCATCCAGTCTGATATTCGCCTGCAGACACATGTGTGTGCTCCCTACTCATCTCAAAAGCAGTGCCACCATCATGGATCCCTCAGATATTAGCTCTCAACCTGCGTAAAGTCCATGCCCAGATTTCAGACTCTCTTGCCTACCACCTTGATTCTTTCCAGATGTAGTAGGTCTTCTACTCCAGGTAGTCCAACTCAAAGGTAACAATTTACACATACCCGAAAGAATGTAATTGAATTCAATGCATTCACTATGGAAATGCAGACAGAGCCAAACAGCCCTGCATGATGGTATGATTGTCCCTGTTGTTGCTTTCACCTAGACCTATGGGGGCTGTAACCTTCACTTCAGTTGCTGCCACTTAGACTGCAGCAATGACACAGAATAGAGACTGAATTACACAGAAAAAAATAATTAAGAATAGGATTTAATAGCAAGATAGGACAGGCCATAGCAATTAGGTTCAGGGCTCAGTCAGACAAGCCAGCTCACATCTGTCTGTCTGCTTTTATTTCACCTTCTCCTCCATCTTCCCATGTTTCCTCCTCCATGATCTGCCCTGATCTTTTCCTTTCTCTGCCTCTGGGGCTTCCCCTAAATATCTCATAACAAGGTTTACATAACCTCATAAGTTCCTCCTGATATCCCAAAATACACATTATTATCAGCTTGACCCTTATAAAAAGTGATAAAGTTCAGTCTGACCCTCTGCAAGGCTGTGCCTGAGCAGAGCCTTCAATGGCCCATCAGGCAGCAACCAGAGTTCTGGTCTTTACTGCTGTCTCTGATACTGCCTGCTCATTACTGCTGGTGTGTCTGTGTGTTTAATTCTTCACTTTCCTTGTTATCTGTTATTTCTTTTACATAAATAGTCTGTAACTAGGTAACTTAATGAATCATATGCTCTTTCAAACCATTTACCCTTACACTGAGGAAGTAAAAATTTTGAATTCTCATTTCTCATGTCCGTGAGTAAACATATCTTAATCAATAGATTCTTCTAAAATAAGTAAAAAATACATTAATAGGCTAGTAATGAAGGTCTTACTTGAACTAGGTGTCTGCATGAGACTATCTGTGCATTTAAGTTATTGCTGATAATCACTATGGAGTAATGATCTAGCAGAGAAAACATCATGCCAAGTTCTTCTGTAGTGTGCTACCACTTCCTATATATTTGACAGTTTAAAAAAGCCTATATTGAAACCAGTTGTTATAGAAAAACAACAAAATATTGTAGCTACCATGGTGCTCACCGAAGAACTGCTGAACAAAATTAAAACAGCATACAATTCAGAACAGATAGACTCTGCTCTGCATACAGCTAACAGAAAAATGTGAGCATGTGCATTTTGTGAATTCTGTGTATCTTCAAGCCAAGGGAAAGTAATTCCCTTTGTTGGAAATTCTAATCTCATTTTTTCTACCCACTGGTTAATAATAAAGAATAGTATTAAGACAGAAGATTCCTGATGCAAAAATCAAGGTTGTAAAAGACACATTTTAAAATGCACGTCTTCGTTGAGTAATGCATTCTCAATTTTTCATTTGCTTTACTATTAGATATACAAGTCCTATAAAAAAATTAAAGGTCTCAGATACTGCCAACTAATCCCCTCTACCTTACTTGATATAATAGAATGAGAATTTAAAATTCAGAGGATTATGAACAAATCCTGATCCTGAAGGTATAAATGCTGTTCCAGTTGACTTCAGTGGAAGATTCACATGTGCATCAAAGGGAAGGATACAGCTTTTATCATTTAAAGATTCTTGCTAAAAATCACTTTTTAGTAATGACTTCTCTCTCTATTTCAAGCACTTTCAATTTTCCAGGAAACTTGAGCAGAAACAGGATTTAATCATTCAGTTGCAACTCTGCTTCTCTCTATCTATCAGAACATAATAGGATTCAAAATAATTATGAGATTTCTCACTAAACTAATGAATTCAAGAAAAATACAAGGCACAGAAGCTTACCTGTCTATGCCAGTTCCTTCTATCAATGAACAGCAGCTCAGTGTTAGCTGGATTAAGGCAGAGATTATTTCCAAACATACAAGAGTCAGTTTTAGTCAGATCACTCAAGAGTAAACACAATGTCCTGATGTTTGACAAAGCTGACAAGTTCTAAAGGTCATCCATAAATGAGTGAAAGCCCATACCACTTTTTCCCTCAATGACTTGTTGGCATCGTGTGCAGTCACACACACACACAGAGTTTTTCACACTAGACTAAAGTTTGATAGGGAGGCTGATGTGAGATAGAGCTAACAAGTGATTTAGAAAGGCCCAAAATGACATTTTAGTCTCTAACATCAGGAATTCACTTCACCTTTCTTTTCAGTATCTTCTAGGGGTGGGACTTTGTGTCTAAATCTAAAATCTAAAGTGCCTGCAATGCAGTTGTGTATATGTATATAGGGTGTGTCAGTTCCCATAATAGTCTCTGGAGTCCTATCCTGTTTAATACAGCAAGCAGACACTTCAGCACTACTCATCTCATAAAGTGAACATGAAAGATGTAATCCCATTCTCAGCATAAGCAGTTAGCGTCACCTGAGATGTGATAATCGTAGTTGGTCATGGGAAAACTTCTCTAGACTCCATAGTCTGTATTGTCAGTGGTTTAGATCCAGTCACCCTGACTGTGTCTAGGGCCATTTATGATGCCCTGGGACATGAGACCTGGACTCTAGCTGCCATTTCACAGGAGCATGATTTTCTGGTAAATCTATGCACAAGAATGTCTCTAATATTCTCAGGTGTTTTACATGTCACTAAGCTTCCACATCCGGGCATGCAATTATTCCCTGTATCTTCACTGAGTACACTGGAGTTGAAATAACTAACTCGAAGATAATACAGACATCAACATGAAAGCGTCTGAATCTCACCCTGAATGTAATTTTAAATGCCGAATTCAGCTGTGTCATCACAAGTTCCTAGTATGATTTAAAATTCCCTATGGGATATCCTTGTCCCACCTGCCAGTTCTCAAGGACATCGATGTTCTCAAGCCATGTCTGTGGAGTCTCGGGCACCTACAGTGACACTGCATGCCCTGCATGTTTAAGTGGAAGTTGGCCATCCAGTCAAAAGTAAATGATGGACATCTGTCTTATCTTAGGCTTCTACTTGAAAGTTGAGTATGACACTAAAAGGATCTAGAAAGCATTCCTGTTTTACTATAATTTTTGATTATCAACAAAACAGCAAGCTGCTCTGCCAACCAAATCAGAACATTTGTGAGACTGCTGCTTCAAAATTTGTATCTTAAAAATACTGAGTTAGAAATTGGTAAAGCACATAGAGTTAATTAATATTTCCTATTAAAGAAGTAATTAACATTTTAGTAATTTCTTCAGTATCCTAGAAGACATTCACTGTATTTCATCTTACTGCTGCTGAAAATTATACCTTCTTTCTTACTATGTTGAATAGCAACATATAAATGCTATAAAGCAACTAATTTCCAAATATACTGTATACATATTTTTAATAAAACACGTAATTGCTGCATAACACGTGTGACTGTTATTTAAGTATCAAAAATTGCTATCATGAGTCAGGAAGAGTAACACACCAATACACAATGTAGTATTTGTTAACTAATGACAACGTAACTATAATGATGCACTAAGTGGAATTAATGAGTGAAACTTACTGCTTCATAGAATTTCATGCATAACTTTACTTTTCATGGGCCATTAGTATTCATAGTTAAACTGTGTCCTTCGATTATATGTATTAATAATGTTCCCTGGGACCATGCAAAAGATAATTCATAAATATGCCTGCAGGAGTAAGACACCATAATTAAATCATGATAATTAACATGGATATCAGATTACTTTGAATAACTGATCTGGATAACTCACATTCTGAGAATTACAGATGGACATGTTTAAGGGCAATTCAGTTCCTGCTGCACAGGTAGGTCACCTTTATTTTGCTTTATATCTACTTATCTTGTTCATTAAGCAAATTGAATTGATTAAGGATCTACATGAAATTTTAAAATTGGATAATCCAGGTTTCAATTTCTGTCATGCTGTGTAGCATAGGAGGGGAAGTCACAATCCCAGAGGTGGAGTTAACTAACACCCATGAGAAAACTCTCAGCTGTGCAGTGTGGGTGATGAAATGGTGCTGCAGCTGGGTTTTCTGCTCCTCTGTTTGTGTAGAGAAGGGGAAAAAAAGGTAAGGGAAGAAGAGAAAACCCTTCAAACAACATGCCACCTGACACCATCATCCATATGCCCACTGTCCCATACAATCCCGTAGGCTGGAAGAGAGTGTGAAGGGTGCACCCAGCCTTGCTCTCTAATAGCTTTAGGGAGGAATGGACCGACCTGGAGCTCTCAATTATTTTCCCAGATAAGATCACAGTAAAAATTCTAGTGAAAAAATTTATTCTAACCTTTACTGTCTCCTCTGGGCTGCTTTTTCACTACTGCCACTTGCTTACTGTCCTTCCCCTCCCTTTTTCCCTTGAAATTTTATTACCCCTCCTGTATCCTATGTATGATCCTCTGCCTCTCAGATGTCACAATACTCTCAGAAGGATCCTTATCTTTCTGTTACTTGAAAAAAAACCAGCAGGACCCACTGGCTATCACCGTACTACTAAATAAAGTGATCTCCCTTCCTGAAGGCAAGTAGTACAGCAGATATGGCAGATCATACACTGAAACACTCTCCTGCCTCAGCATGGGGCAGTTGTGTCTGAATTGCCTGTTGGGGGAAGATTTTTGGTATGGCGTGTCCCCTGAGATGTACTCCAGCCTTGTCTAGGAGGAGGCTTATTGACAGGCCAAACCATACCAAGAATGTTTAAATAATGCGTCATCATGGAGTGCAAGATGTTGGCTCTCCAATGCATGGTTCAGCCCTGTTTTATTTACTAGTACAGACATAGCTAATGCATTTATAAAAAAATTATCAGGGATCTATAAATGATAGCATAGAAATGGTTGCTAATATTCCCTTTCATACAGAAATTAAGTATATTTGATGAGATATTAGGATTATTATCTCCAGTCTGACCAGTATTATGTCTTATTTATTTTTATTTTTAACTATTTTAGTTATTAATTTCCTTATTATCTATTTAAGCCTGGATACTGGCAAGAGTACAAAGAAGATTCTCTGGTATTCAAGAATATTCTACAAAAAAACTGATTACAGTGTTCATCCTTGTGATTTCTACAAATTGCTTAATCTTTAAACCAAGAATGCTTGTTTCACAAGCCCTGTCAGTAATTCCCTGTATCTGTTACCCTGCTAAAACATGTTTCATATCTGTTTTAGTAATGGTAAATATAAGAAATATGTAGTATTAGCTTCAGAAGAAGATAAATGGGCTTCATTGGCTTCACATGCTGTTTCAAAAACTTCTTCAGGAAAAGCAGCAACAACCAAAATTTAGCATTTTTGGCTGTGTGGCAAGATATACTATGAACTGAGTCAGCTAATCTAAACACATATCTTACCTGTGTACTTAGAAGACCAGTGTCTTCAATAATTTGTTCACATAAATGCATATTCTAGGAAATACAGACTTAGGGACTGAAAAGATTTAGGGATGAATTACTTTTGTATTATGCAAATATTCAAATTGCCAAATGACTGTGACTTAGGGGAAATGGCACCCCCTGTTATCAAAATAAATATTCTTACTATGAAGAGCAAGTTAAATATCAAACCTGCCACTATTTAAAATGCCACTGAAATTAATGGAATTATACACCTGTGAACTGTATCAGGGACAGCTTCCAATAATGATATTTTAATGATACATCTCCAGATGGTTTATCATATATAGGGTTCTTTGCTTGGGGATCTTAAAACACAAAATAGGCATATGGAGTGGTTTAAAAACTAAATGGATCCGTTCCAAAAGTAAATCTTCCTTCAGATGTCTAACAGAAAAAAGCCTCTCTATCGGCATCTTTTGGGAAATTATGTTTAGATGTTTGTCTCACAGACTGAGTATGTCCTTGAGACACCTAGAGAATTGCATTTGCAGTTTGTGCTGCAGTAATGTAAATTCATCTTATTACCACTTGTTGAATATTAGCTGCATACACTTATAAGCATTTCTTAGCTCAATTACCATGTGAATTACCATGAAATAAGAGGTTTTTGATGACAATAGCATAGCACTGTATGTGTGCATTATTTCCAGTCTTTCCCCTTTCTCTGTAGAACTTTGGAATATACTTGGAGTTTTTTTAGACCTTAAAATGAAACATGCTAATTATGGCAGCAATTATAGAAAATTTACATAATTACAATGCTGACCTGCTCTGGCATGCAACCAGAATAGTTAGCAACATGCTGCAAAACCTCCTTGAGAAGTACTATTCAGCCTTGTTACCAAAGAAAATGTTTGGTTGCAATGGAAGGCAGGTCAGGTGCTGTCAGGGCTATAGTGGGGGGTAAAGAAAATGAAAGAAGGGACTGTGGAATCAGCATTTAAAAGAGACAGCATGAATCAGATTCTTACAGATCTCCTCACCGAGTGGTTTCGTGCATTTTTGACACTGTGCAGAGCTGCAGCTGTGCTTTGCTGTGCCTGAATTATACATTGCACTGCAGGGAGGTGTAAAGGGGAGGGGCAGGTTTCACAGCTTTCTGTTGGTTCAGCTCCTTATTTTGTGCCCTTTAGGTCTGCGGAAGAAGTTCTGCTATGTCTCCCCATTTTGCACCGTAAATTAGTTTCAGATATAGTGTGGTTTGTGCATAATCACAGGAAGGTGCGTAGATGCCAGCTGCTCATTGCACAGCAGCTCAGGAGCACTAGGGTGCCAGTCCAGTCCTGGACAGAAGAATTTTTCACCTTGCCAGGAATGTGCAATTTTCATTGACAGTAAAAGCATCCAATCCATCTGTTAGAGAGTAGACACTTATATTTATTTGACATCTGTCCCAAGGACATCAGAAAATGTTGTTTGCTACACATTAAGACTGGTAATCAGAATATCCCATCCAGTAATGATTTATTTTCATTTACTCACTATACTTCCTTAAAAAAATTGTTTAAAAAATCATGCTACTACAGTGTAAATACAGCAGATGGCTTGTCAGCTCTGCCCTCAGTTCTCAAGACGTGGCTTTGCTAATGCTGATAAAAGGCTAAATTCTTTGCCATATGATGTCCTTGCTCCTATTCTGAGGGGTAGACTGCCTTGCACAGAAAAGAAATTCAAGTTGGAAACACCATCATGCCAATTCCTGAAGGACACTGCTGTTTGCAGCAGTGCTTTTGAAATGGAGGGCCACAGATTCCTGAGATTTTAAAGGACCACTTCTGAAGCTGAGGTGAAAACTCACCAAAACAAGCCCATTGACAGCAGGGTAAAATTTAATCTAGAAGACTCTGCACTGCTGCCAGGAAAACAATGGAGGTCTGGAAAGAAATGGACACCAATGGTTTCTAGGCCAGTCCTAGAGAATAGATCATCTCTTACCCCAACCCTGAACTCAGCATAATCCTCCTCAGACCCTTAATTTTAATTTTAAATTCCAGGATTTTACAGCTACTGTTGTACTCACAAAGAATTTGACAAAATGGTTTCTTTTCCCTTAACAGTTTGGAATAAGGACAGTACAATAATGTCCTTTACAATCCACCTCCAGTGGATCAATCAGAGGTAGGTGCTGGCCCCCACATAGACTGTTCTCACACTCACAGAACCAAGCTTCAATAATCCCCAACCTCACAGCATCCTGCCTTTTAACTTCTTCTCCAATTTCCCTCCAACATCACTGTTGGTGAAAACATTACACTTGCTCTTGAAATAAGGAAAGCTTAAGTATACTTACCACTCTTCTTGTCCTGTCTTTATCATAGGGCATATTGGGTTAACAAGTACCTTATGTGAAATTTTCACATTGAATACTTTTCCCTTAAATAAAAGGTAATGAGAATATTCCAGATTTTTGCTGAGGAGCCAGGATCCCATGCCAAAATGTTTGCCTCAAATTCTCTTTCTTTGTAGAACAAAATTTTCAGCCCTTGACATTCTGATGAAAACTTTATGTTTTCAGTTTGACATTCTGAAGCAAGGTGAAAATAATTTCAAAATTTCCAGCAAAATGGATACTCTATTTTCATCACAGCTCCGGTTGGAACCTGATCTTCCCACTGCTGACAATAGATGTTTAATTGTATCATAATTCAGTTACAGTTTGTAAACTGGAATTTTTGTCTGAAGAGTGAAGTTATGAGATGTGAGCATGCTGAAGGGCGTGTGCTCTAAAGTCAGACTGTTGCATGCTGCAAACTCCGAGCAAAAAATCGGCCTGTCTCACACTAACAGGCCAACAGTTTCTTAATGTATACTATAAAAACACATTGGTAAGTCTAAACTTTTTACAGATTGCTTATAAATTGAATGTTTAGATAAACTATGATGTAAAGTGTTACCAAGCACATCATTTCATCACACAGAAAACAATAATATTGCAGCCAGAAACTTTATGACTTCCTGTAGGAAGGCAGCAGCTGAGAGTAAATAATTAAAAAAAAAACAAACAAAACCTGCCTTTTTAGGTGTTTCTAGAGAGAAAAAGGTTCAAGAAACAGTGCAAAATATATGTGAGGGACTGTATATGCTGTAAACGCTATTTATAACTTCTTCTTATTGAAGTCAATGGTGAAGATTTCCACAAATTTTCATGGTGTTTGTACTCAGGTTCCCCAGGAAATGAATCTCTAACCATAGGCATTAATGATATTTCAATATTTCAAGCATCATTATAGTTTCAGACCTTCAGTCTATATGCAAGATCTATCTTGCATCCTGTTAACACAGTTCAGGTATTACCGAAAAAAAATACCTTTCTGAACATAATTTGCTTCTGCTAGCAAATAAAACAAGATACAATAAAAAATTTCACATTGTCAGCAGCTTTAAAACAAATAATAATTCATTTTTCTGCATAAGAATGCCAGTATGGTACTTCAGTGTTTATTTTTTTGGGGCAAAAATGTCCCCAAAGCTTCCCCTGAAGTTTCTGAAAACAAGTGATTAGTTTTTCAAAATCTATCAGTGTATATAATACCTACTATTTCCAAGAAAGCAGCACAAATTAATAGCATTCTGATGGTGATACTAATTGTAATATGATAATCATTTACATCACAAGCTGAAAGGGATGGACAAAATAATAGAAGCTTTTAGTAAGCCCTTAAGATCATAAGTTCTGTATTAAAATCTGAGTATCACAAGACTACTCCACTCACTTTAATTTTTTTTTCCTTGTTGCTTTGTGCTACAGATTAAGATGAATTCTGTTACAGATGTCAGACCTAAATCTTGAGAGATGTTGAATTCCTACCATTCATTGCATTCACTGAGAGCCGTGGACACCTGAAGTCGCTCATAACATGAACTATCTCTTACAGAAGAAAAACTGCCATGAATTTAATAAAAAAATAACTTTGAGATTTTTCATGAATCCTGGAGAAGCCATATGTGATGGATCACCACATCATTCTAATAAGACCCATCTAAACCTTGAGAAAGGGAGGATGCTGACTTGCTCTTTAGGTGGAAACACCACTACCATCCAGAAGACAGTGTGCTTTTTCTACATGGATGTCCTTGGCAACATATCAGTGTACCCTTGTTCAATGTACCCAAATCAGTGCCCAGATATTAGAACAAAAAAAAAAAAAAAAAAAAAATTAGAATTTGTTTCTTATGCAGAGAAGCAGCTACAGCTAAAAAAGTCATTAATCCAAAATTAAACTCAACTAAGTAAACAACATTCCTATTCTCACTTCTTCCAAGGAAAGAATGCCTCCTATAATAACCTGTGTCTGAGATAAATGAATGCATTGAAGCTCTTAACTACTCTTTGATGGACTACAAATGGACACAATGCAGGACAATATTTGAACAGTAATGATTTGTCCTTTTTTCTTCAAGTGTAAGCTGATTGCAAAGGCTTCAGGACCATAGATTAAATAGCTAAAGGGTTCATGAATCTTAATAGCGTCTAAATCAGAGAGATCTGCAACTTACATGCTCTGACTGGAATGTGTATGGAATGAATAAATATTAATAGGTCTGGCAAGGGCTCAGCAGATGAGCTGTCTAAAATTTCACAGTGGGAGGCTGGATATTGAGGCTGCTGTGTACAGATCAGCCGAGAAGCTCCTACCCAAAAATGAACTGTCAGCATGTGTGTAAATACCGTTTTCCTGAAGTGATATTTAACATTCTGAGCTGCCCTGGTACATAGGCACAGTATGCATCAGTGTCTAATGCCACAAGGTTATTTAATACGATGAACATGCACACTAGGCCAAGTGCCAGTGCTGGGGAAAGGAAGGATATTGTGTGCCATGTATCTGAATCTGGCTCTGATGATTATTCTGCTAAGACAACTTTCTTGTAGTAACCATTATAAAGTTCATTGCTGTGACTGCGTTAGAACAGAAAAACAAAAGTTTGAGACACAGCTAAAGAAAGTTAAGACTTCAAATTATATGGCAGAAGCAAAACTGTGCATGTGGCTTTAGCTTTGTCTGGTCTTATGTATGCCCTTACGGACAGTAATTGCAAAGACGTATCCATGTCTCAGTTCTCATGACATAGATGGAAACTGGGGTCTTTATTGCATAAGGCATGTCTGCATAAAAGTCATGAATGCTGTACGTGAGAATGAGGGCAGAGTCTATAAAATATATGATTCTGAACCACATTAGGATCAAGTAGATGTGCTATTTTATTTCATATGGTTTATTTTTTCATGTTTCTTACTTTGAAGCATGGAATATATTGAGTCTCAGGTGCTTCCCAACTGTTACTAAAGTGCAGGAAACTAAAATCAAGATCACTGCAAACACAAGGAATTCCTTTAATTTCTCCATTCTTTCTTCATTTATCCCCTTTCCTTAACTCTGTATTTCAAAGACACCCCCAAAGTGTCTCATGTTAATGACTATCAGAGGTATCAGCTGCAATGGTAAGAGCTCACCTCGCAGCCTTCCTCCTGCCATCCAGAGCAGCCTGCTCCCAGTTTCCAGTATCTGTCGTCGTCCCCTCCATGTGCCCTGTGTACCTCCTCATTCTCTTTCACAGGGCCTCTCATGAGCCCATACCCTATGTGGAGTAAGAACACAATATTCCCACCACTCCTGAGAGACCAAAGCCCTGCACAAAAAGCATCAGCTATAACAAGTGGTGGATATGAACTCGAATAATCAATAAGAACACAAATAATTTGCTTTGAGTCTTTTTCCCATTAGAAAACAAAACAGGAAAAGTTGATTTATTTCTCAAAAATGTTGCAATTTTGGTAAAATAACACCTTCTGACTGCAAAACTCCATGATGAGTTTCTGTCTGCCTGGTTTTAACCATATTTTTCTATCAGCTTTCTCATCTGTCAATAACCTTACAAATAAAAGGAGGGTATCCTTCTTTTACTTCATTCCCAACAGGACACAATGCTAAACAGGGGTTACCCATGCCCAAAAAATAGCACTGACATAATATGGGCAAATACTGTTGTGCCACACAAAATGCAAATTACAGGACTTTCGCTGTGTATCTCCAATCAAAGGTTCTGCATCATGACACATTTTATTCTTCGGACACTTTGTGACACTATTTAAAATAAAAAATAGCACTGATCATTCAGCAATCTGAAAGCACTCATATCACCCATCTAGACAAGTGCTACCTCATAATGTATATGTTTTTCTGTTTGATTAAGCATAATAAATCTCTGTGAAGACTTCCTTTTTTAAAAGGAAGAGATGGCATTTTCATTCTAAAATTTATGAGAAGAAAAGAAGACACATTTTGGATAAACAAACAACACCTGAACCGTCTCTCTGATTCTTTTCTCAGGAGACAGGAAAAACAAATTTTGACCTTTCTCTGTACGTTCACATGCTATCAGATGTTTCCTTGTCTTGAGAAAACTTTTCACAAAATGCTATCAGATGGTCCTGGGAGGTGTATCAGCATTATGATCAATACCAAGAATCAGAGCAGCCATTATCTGCACTGTGTGTTAACAAGGCTGTGCTGCAGCAAATAGATTTCAAGGGAAGGAAGTTCCTACACCATTTTCTCTTCTCCTTGCTATTGCTCCTTTGTTCTTCTGTAGTCCCTTTTGCCATTGTGTTGGCAGAGACAACAGGTGATAGACTGACCACAACCCCCATTCCCCATCCCCCTGCACTTCTGGTGGGGAGGAGGTAGAGAAATGGGGAACAAAAATGAGCCTGGGAAAAAGGGAGGGGTTGGGAGGGGAAGTGTTTTAAGATCTGTGGTTTTTTGTCTCTCATTGTCCTACTCTGATTCAATTGCTAACAAATTAAATTTATTTTTCTTCCCCTCGTGGAGTCTGTTTGGACCATGACCATAACTGGTGAGTGATCCCTTTCTGTCCTTGTCTCAACCCATGAGCCTTTCTGGATATTTTCTGTTCCCCATCGCATTGGGGGAGGGGTGAGAGAGTGATTGTGTGGGGCTTAGTTGACATCTGGGCTTAAACCACAACAGTCATCTTCTTTTCACATGCATTTCTCATTACCTACAGCCCTCCAAGCCTCCACTTCACTCCTTTCTGTATCTTGATTCCTTTAAGTTCATTCTTCATTCTGGTGAGGTTTTTCTCATGCCATCAATTTCTTGTCTGGAGAGGGACCCCGACCAAAAAATCTCTGGACAACTATGTCTTTACAGTCTAAGTTCCCCTTGCACGATGATTCAGTCCAAGAATAATATTTGGACCTGGGGTCTCTTTGTTCCTCATGGAATGCTTTCTCTGTCTCCAGGCAGGCCATTCCTTTTCTTATGTGGAGGCAGCAGCTTCTGCTGATGGATGTGGCTATCTTATCTTTCCAGTTTACACCAAGTTTGGGGGCTTCCCTCAGGTAACTAAATAACAAAGTGAGAGTTCAATATAAGTTCAGTAGTATCTAGGTGATAGTTCACAGCTTGCAGCCTGAAGCTTTTTACTAATGCTGTACAATGTATTCCATTTGTGCTGGGAAGTGACTACTATAACACCGTCTAACTAGGAATAATGGTGTTTCCATTGCAGCCAGTCTCTCTGAGATTACAAATAGGTAGAGAAAAGGGCAGGCTGTGATTTAAAACTTAACAATCAGAAATTCAAACAAAATAGTCAGAAACTGTGGTGAGTTGCTGAATGAAGTCAGAAGTCCTTCAGACATGGAGAAGTCAAGAGTAAATTGCATCAGAAAAGTGCTAAATTCAAAAGTGTCCAAAAGAAATTGATTGCCTTTCAAGCCACAGTAGGAATTTTCACAAATACAGCAAGCAGGGATGCTCCAGTAAGGAAAAAATAAACAAGAACTGCACAGGGAGTCTTGTAAGTGTTCTGAAAGACTTTTTATTCTGAATGTGCAAAATATGAGATGAGGTATGAGGTCATAGAAGAGAGTGAATACTGTTCACCACTTCAGCCAAGTATCATTATGTTTCAAAAAGCACAAAGAAAAATTCTCACTCCCAAGAAGTCACAGACAGTGGACACAAGCAGTTCTTCTAGGTGCTCTTACTGTTAAAACTGATCTTAATTTCTATGACTGGAAATGTTATTATACTCCTTTCTTTATTCTGTCAGTGCTGCTCCTAGAAATTTTTCGTGACCTAGATCTGGTTTTGCAAATAATTTTGCTTTCTTTATCTCTTGATTTTGAAGTCCTTCATTTCATTCCTGAGAAGTATTAGTGTTACATGCTATTTTCTGCAGCTTTTGAGAAAGAAGATTTGTCAAGGGACAGCTGAATGTGTTTTAAATAAACTCAGAAATATATATGCAAATGTCAGTATGCCGAGGCTTGTTTGTCATTGGCGTTTTTGGTTTCTTTTTTTCTATGGTGTTAAAAATTCATACTTAAATTGAAATTAAGAACATATCTTTGAACCCTCCAACTGGCATTTATTTGTGTAGATAATAAATTTATTCTTCTGTATGCATTCTTATAAGATCATTCTTAAGCATCTTGTATTAACATGTCAAGCACTTTCCTCTCAAAATATCTTAATCTTCAAATTGAATAGACTTAATGATTCAACATTTCATGGATCACCTGGTGAAATAAAACTCAAAGAATGGACAAATCCATGAAGACAGAACACAACTGTATTTCCATTTTAGAATTTTTTAGTGTCTGAAGATAAATAATGTCATTTGCAATGCACTGTGTTTAAAAGACATAGGTAATTGCAACAAAGTCTTCACAATAGAATATGCACAAGAATGAATGAATAAACAATGTCATAAATACTTAAAGTATTCCAATTTCCACTTTTTAAAACAAAAAAAATTCAAAAAATCTTTTTGTTTTAGATTTTTGTTGTTGTTTGTTTGGGTTTTTTGGGGTTTCTTTTGAGACTTCTTTTTCAACATTTTGTAAGAATTCCACTTACCTAGTTTTTCCTCAGCTTTTAGTAGGCAGCTTTTAATAAGCAGTTATGGGCCATTTATATAGTACTGGTCCAAAGTTTTCCTTTATTGATTTGTGGCATAGAAGAGGAAGGGTTCAGTCACCAGTGATGTGACCAGTGATCTCCATGGTGGGTGTTCTCATAAGAATTTTTTTTTGGTTTTGACTAATGGTTGTCTTCTATGTTAGTCTAGCACAGAGGCTGATGAAGGTTCCATGATTCAAGTTTGAAATGCAGCAAGACAAGCACTACAATTTCAAACATCATTAATTGTGAGATTAGATCTTCAGTTCAGTTGGTGCCCAATCTCAATGATGTATTAATCTGACACATTTCTTCCTCTTCCTCCTTTTCAACCTTTCTCTAATTAAAATGAAGGGTACCAGCTGAATACTATTTAAATTCTACCAATACTTATCTGTACTAGACACAATTTCACAGAGTGGCTTCCAGTGGCTAGAAATGGATTTGCTTCTTAAGTTCCAGACTTGGTTCTATATCAAAGCTTTGAGTTTGTTACAGCATGTCTGTTTTCAACATCTATTCAGATTAATTTATTTCTACTAATTGCTGAGTATCTATGAATAGGCTTAAGAAGAAACACACCTATGGAATCATCCTGAAAATAACGAGAAAATAGAACTTGTAATAGTGTCCCACCCTTAGAAGAATCAATAATTGACACTAAAACTGAAGTCAGATGCAAATTGTAATATATAATCCAAGTCACAACAGAGACACAGGATTTTCTTTTGTTCAAGTAAATGGGTAATAGTAAGAAAACTATTTTGTTGTAACAAAGGGCAGTTTTGTGTTATAGCAAGGAAGAGAGTTTCAGAATTAAAGGTCCAGCTTTTCATTTGACCACACAGCTCCTCTGCACAAATATATTTTGCTAATCCCCAAGTTTTGAATGAACCTTTTCCTTAACTGTCAGAAATCATTAGCCAGATGAAAATCTTTGCCAACCTCATTTTGTTACCTGCAATGACATTTGTTTAAATATAAAATGATGGAATGGAATAGTCAAGAAAAAAGCTGGGTCTGAGATAACCCAAAGGAAATGGTTAAATATAATTAGAAATACTTCCATATATAAAGTGCATCTAGGTAGTGGATAAATTTTCTTTAGAAAATATAATGTCATATCAACATTATAGATAAAGAAAGAGAGAGAAGTATAGAAGTTTATAATTTAGATCCTATTGAGTAACCCATGATGCTACAGAACTAGAAGCAACAGGAGTATTCAAGCCTCATCACAGTAACAATAGTCTGAGACAACATAATAGAACCACTGGATATTTCTGACGCATACTTTAAAAAGGAAAAAGATGATCAATTACCTCAGTTATCTTGTTTATAACAACAGCTATGGAGAGACATTACTGCTGTTAAGAATGAACACAAAGTCTGTATGTGTGTGCTTTGCCCTCACAGTTGTCCTCACTACTAGATGTACACGAACTGCAGATGGATGTTAATAATTAAAAGTGAATGCACACAATGCCAGCAAACAGGCACAGGAATTGTACATCAGAGACAGGCTTATTCTACACACCACAGTCATTGCTGGGTGCCCCAAAGTCATTGTACATTTCCCCACTACATTTACTTAGAGTGTAATTCAATACAAGGAGATTAGGGGGCTATTTTTTGTGTAGGGTATTATTAAATTAGGCACCAAGGAACTGACTGTATTTGTAATAAACACAAATATGTGGGAATAAGATTACTTAGCAGTAGCTCTTGGCAGTGCACAAAATGTACTAGGCACTGTACAGAGCTTGACTAAGCATTATTAACTTTCCTGAAAAGAAACCATAATAGCAAGGAAAACCAAATAAACATTGAGAATCACAACTGTTTAGAGAAATGAATCTTCCAAGTTTTTGCCAGGCTTGAATCCATCAATGCTCAGCAGTTTCTGGACAATCATCAGTTTATTAATGAAATAATTTTCAAATCTTATTAAGCATTTATGAGAAAATATAACCTATGGGAAGGTTCAAACTGACTTTGGTTTAATATGCATGTTTTTGCCGACCTAACTGTAGAAGGGCCAAAGCTTTTTAGACGAAAAAAAGAAAAACTAGGACAAAAAGTGCTAGTTTTGAGCCAATTTCCTTCTTTTGCTTATAGTTTTCAGATACAGAAATACTGTAACCTAGGTGACTATCAAAGTGAAAAACTTGTATAATTATCAGAAGACTAAAATTTATGCTGTTAGGTAAATGCTAAGGAAGGTAATACTAGAAATAGTGATATTTTACTGTACTTGACTTTTGTATCTAAGAGAGTAATGATCTGAATTGTTCTCTGGTGGCAGAATTGAATTTGTAGTGTGTTTGGGAGGAAGGACTGCAGAGGTGCTGAAGTTCACTCTGAATGAACAATGACATTTATCATGAAATATATAGGTGAGTTTCAAGTGTGAGGAAATAGCCTGCAATGTGAACGTAGTGTGTGTACTGGAGTATGTAAGGTACATCTATCCCTGGACTAGATCAAGCAAGGTGGGGTAGGAACAAGATGTACCCTGCCTAGTACAATGATAAGACCAGACAACCACTGCTGATGTCTGTGGTCTGACTGTGCATGATGGGTACAGTAAATAATACCTATTGTTATGAGGATACAAATTTTCTGCAGAGGTTGTACTCTATGCAGTCCTTTTTGGGTCTGCTACTTCAGGGATCTGTCATAGGGCATTATGTTTTCCTTTGTGACCACATCTTTAGACTAACAGCAGGCTGAAGTGACTCTTTTAAAAAATTTCTTGTTTTCATGAAGACAGCAGATCAGGAATTTGGGATCTGGATAATTTCTACTTTTGGAATCATAGCATATTTCCAGTCCTTGTATACCCTCACCCAAACATCTAGAGTGTTCCTCCACTGTTCCTCTGGTAACTACTGGGCGTAACTCTGACTGTATACCTCTTTCTTTTGCTTCTTTTTTGGAAGAGTGTGTTCAATACCTGTATTCTTTGCTAATTTCCTATACTTACCAAGTCACCTTTCCTCCCCAGATTCTCTCTTCACAATTTCAGCACATCTTGTTTTTGAAAGAATTTGGGATTCTTCATAAAATCTATATTCTCATTGCTTTTTGAAAAAGTTTCTGTATCATGTAAGAGGTTTTGCACCATGTGTGTGACCACATAAGACTTTATGGATGGTAACTTTGTGTAAAGTTAGTTTAAAGGTAGCAAATGCTACCATTAGCTATGGCTACTTTTAATGATAGAAATTTATACACCTTGATTATGTAGAAAATAGTCAACAATGAGCGATCAGTCGTTTAACTCTTCTTGCAGCAGGCTGGCACTCGAATCTTTGGTATTGCCTTTTTCCAACACAATCCAAGCCTGGATCGATCTTAACCAAACTACACCTGGAACACAATAATCACATGGAGACTGGTACATTTCCACAGGAAAAAATAAAAAAAAATAAAAATTGTTTGATCTAAGACTAAAAGTTCTGTCTCACAAAAAATCAAAGTTTTCCAACAGTTTTCCAAAACCAGATCTTCTTCAAGCTTAAATTATACTGAAAGTAAAGGCAGAGAGTTCCCAGGTGAGTGAAGTACACCCATACATGCTTTTTTCTTTCCCCCAGATATTCTGGTTTAGAGTTCATACAGGTTCACATTTAGAAAGATGGAATATTACCATTAAATGGTACTGCAAAATAGATTTGTAGGATTCTGCTCTGAGAAAGGTTTTTTGTGATTAGATTTGTTTGCAAATTAGGATGTCAGTAGAGCATAAGCTTTCAGAGGCATCTTCTGGAGGACATGAGCCTTCTGTTTATAGTGAGTTTGTGTGGGGTAGGCTAACTCAGATGACATCATACTTGCTCAAAGCCTAGGCTACAAGTCAAGAAAGCTGTTAGAAGCTCTTCGAGGAATATTCTATTTTTAAGGCTAATTTGTGAGCTCCTCTAGTAGTTTATAGACAAATGTATAGGTTGGACTGTTGTTTGGAGCAATAAGTTTTTGCTGAAATTCAAAATACTAGAAATAAAAATGTATTTCTTTACAACAAGTTGCTTAGATAATGTAAAGCAAAGCGTGGTTTGGTGCACACTTTACTATGTTTTGGTGAATGTGATGCTATAAAGGAATACAATAAGTTTTCTTCAGTGAAGAGATAAAAATCCTCTGTAGAGTGACTTGGTAAATAATAAGTTGAAAATTCAGGTATTAATCATAAACAATCCATCTTTGAAATATAAAGTATTTAGTCTATGAATCTTATTTTGGCCCTCATTGCACTACAAAAGCATATAAACACCATTTGAGTCAAGCTTCTGCTTGAAGGTCTAGAGCCTTGAACTTTGCTGTTTGAAATGGGCACAACTCCGTTAGAGGCAAAGATGCTATGCCAATTCCTGCAAGCTGAGAATTTATCATAGAATCACTGAATGGTTTGGGTTGAAAGGGACCTTAAAGACCATCTAGTTCCAACCCCCCTGCCATGGGCAGGGACACCTTCCACTAGACCAGGTTACTCAGAGCCTCATCCAGCTTGGCCTTGAACACTTCCGGGGATGGGGCATCCACAGCTTCTCTAGACAACCTGTTCCAGTGCTTCACCACCTTCTCTGTGAAGAACTTCTTTCTGATATCTAACCTAAACCTCCCCCCTTTCAGTTTAAACCCATTACCCCTTGTCCTGTCACTACCGGCCCTTGGAAAAAGTCCCCCCCCCCCAGCTTCCTTGTAAGCCCCTTCAGATCCTGGAAGCCTGCAATAAGGTCTCCCTGGAGCCTTCTCTTCTCCAGGCTGAACAAGCCCAATTCTCTCAGCCTTTCCTCATAAGAGAAGTGCTTCAGCCCTCTGATCATCTTTGTGGCCTCCTCTGGACTCAGACCAGATATCTGAGTGACCGATATCCAAAGATAATTTGATCCAATTATCCAAAAATAATTTGAACCATTATCTTTGAGTAAGGAGTTTATATTGTGGCAAAATGATGAAACAACACGAGACAGATTTGATTTGGAGCACAATGGTGCTGGATAAAATTCAGAAGTTACCTATTAAATGCTTTAAGTTAGATCTCCTTTGACTGTGTAACAGCAAGTGATTGACATTGAAGTGATGTGTTTTTTAGGGAGCTACAAGAAAGACCAAGATGATAACTTCTCTCTCCTTTTCCTTTGACTTTCAACAGAGTAATTTTTCTTTCTCTAGGGGAGAGAGTGGATTGTTGTGCTAAGTGCATTAATGAAATTACCA
The DNA here is from genome assembly GCF_000690775.1 of Eurypyga helias. Taxonomy (NCBI): domain Eukaryota; kingdom Metazoa; phylum Chordata; class Aves; order Eurypygiformes; family Eurypygidae; genus Eurypyga; species Eurypyga helias. The sequence continues at coordinate 51,657 of NW_010240607.1, read as the reverse complement.
TCGGCTCAGTTTTAATAGAGGAGAGTACAGATTGCAAGAGGTAGTGCTAAGAGGGAATGATAGCCCTCCTTAATGTCCTCCAGCAAATCAGCCTGTCCAGTACAAACCAAAACTACACCGGTTCGTAATAACAATATATTATTCCCATTCTTCCCTTGCATACATGACTACAGAAGCACAACACAGGTTTACACTGCCCAGGTAGTCTGCCATACTCTCTTACACAGCAAAAACAGATCGAGAAGACCAGTGTAAGCTTTTCTGCTTCTACAGACTCCTCATTCCTAGTGTCTTCCATATCACATTGTTAACAGCCCCTGCAGAACCTGCCTGTTTGTAAATGTTTACTGCATTCTTTTTAAGGGTGTTTTTCCTACATTCTTATTCCTGGGCCAGATTTCCTTGGAAAAAAGGATACGAGATCAAAAATGGCTATAGCTTCTATTCCCTATAGGCATAAACCTGTGTAATACTTGCTCCTCACAACTAGTGATCATTTCTGTATGTGTGCACTTGTCTTCCCTTAAAGCTACATCTGGTTCTTTCACATAGAAATAGAATTATCTTCAGATAAAAAGTCTTCTCCAGTGTGTAAGCAGCCATTCTTCCCTGCATCTTTTCCAGGCATTTTGATTTTTACTATTCTGCTCACTGAGACAAAAATAATTTTAATTTACCCTAGTTTAAAGAATCAAACATGGCGTATTTATACAGAACTGGCACAAATTGTTTTGTAGTGAAGAAGCCTGTGATTGCTCTTTGTTTTGTATGTCAAATGCAACACCTTTGAAGGGAAGAAGACTGGAGGACATTGCTTGTGTATGAGCGCAAGTGCCAACACATTTATTTATTTATATACAGGTGAAAAAAAATTATTCTTGTTCTGTATTTGTAAACTTCAAGGCCTAAGCCATTTTCATAAAAGTTCATAGGTGTTATATCTGATTGAAAATATCTGTATCTCAGTAGATATGTGCTATGGGACTTTACTTTTTAATAAAATATCTCACTTCTGTTAGGAAATTGTCAGCTTTTATAGAAATATTTTCAGTTTGCTCTCATTTTTTTAGATGTGAGAGATTATATGAGGTCTTATGAAGTACTGACAGGGCAGAGCTGGCTAGACTACTTCCCTTTTATAGAACTCTAAATTTTTTTAACTGGCAGTTCTGCAGAACAAGGTTGACAAGCTTATGAAAAATGTGTTTTCACATTAATATTTAAATTTGTCATACTTAGAGACTTGAATACCAACTACTGTGACTGTTAGTGTTAATACCATTAACAATGTAAAACATATGAGTGACTTGGTTTCATATACATTCCTTTACTTGCCTTCTTCATCTCTTCCAACAAGGAATCCCCCTGTTTTATCGTGCTAACTGCCTGCAGTCATGAGCTGGATGTGTGACACTCCTTGGCACTGCTCCCCTCTTTCTAGCCATACCACAAAAGGAACCACAATCTGGTCATCCATGCAATGAAAGATCAAGACTGATGGATACACCAAAAAAAGAGATGTAAGAGATATGCCTGTTACACACATGAACAGGCTTGTTATAATTCTTATCTCAAATTGACTGTAACACCCTCTGCAGATATAAAACTGACTGCGTAATGCTGCCTGTTATCTCCTGTTTCCTGAAGCCAGATTTGGACCATAGATACTCTGAGGAATAACTCTCCATAGAAGTTTTCCAGCTCAAGAGAAATCTAGGGGGAAGGTTTGGAAAAGAGGAGAAACGGGGAGACTATTCCTTAAACTAAGTAAAAATAAAATAATGCCAGTAAAACATCTTCCTTAAACTAGGCTGTTCATAAATGTATTTATTTTATATCAGTTTTTCCAAGTATGTTAAATGTAAAGTGCAAGTTTCTGTCTAATTATTTGTTCTTCCAAAAATGGCATACTAGATACACACAGGCAGCAGTGACACGTTTAGTTTCTTTCTTGATCGAGTACCCAATCAATAAAATACACTTTCAGTGTATGCATTTTTAAATTTACTCTAGGAATAGTGTCTCCTTTAAAAGATTGATTACAACTATTTTATGCTAAGGAGAATTAAAAAATTGGAATCTTGTTTTTAACATGAAAATAAGAAATCTAGAGATTAAATTGATGAAAAGATACAATTTAAAACCATTAAAAAAGGGAAAATAGTCCTTTTATTACTGAGATCTCATATGAAATTTCTTGCTCTTAGTAAATGAGATTACAAGATACAGCAGAGATAATCTAGACATCTAGATCCAGACATCTGTGTTTATTATTTTAACACTTTTCAGGGATTGATTGGCAGGTTGTATTCGACAAGGTTGTTTGTTAGTCTAAATATGGGTCCAAATTTCCATTAAATGTTTTCTTTTCTTACTCTTTTCTGTATAGTAACACTTCTATAAAAATCAACTAATTAAATAGGTTTTATTAAATGGGTTTTAACTATGTTACTTCACACATACTTAGTCCACAATGTGCAGGAGACCAATATTTTAATAGATAAAGGTTCAACAAACTCTTCTACAAATCTGTTTGCAAATTGCACTGGCACAAAGTGAAAGGAAAGAAAATAACAGTATTTTTTTAATGCAGAATATAGGCCCAAGCAGGAAATAGTGTACTGAGAATACATTTATGATAGGGTGTGCCTTTTCCAAATTTAGTTTTATTTGGAATTTCAGGGACACTGAAGAAGGGGAAATATCCCCCAGAATTCATGCAGAACTGCAAAATTGTCTGTGTAAGGAATGTTTTCCTGTATCTCACCTGGGACAACTCCCCTGCCTGCTCTCTCCACCACCAAAACCTAGTCAAATCACACCACATTAAATTATGGTGTAAAGTTTACACAATGAAATATGTGAATTCTCTTTCTGTCACTGAATATCGTCTCCCTAATCCAACTAAACCTAACCCAATCCTGTCCAGTCCAGCCTAATTTAATCTAACCTAGCCAAACCTAGCCTAACCTAACCCAATCTAACCAAGATTTTTGTTCTTCTGCAGCCTAAGGCTTTAGGCTTAAATAAAGTGCTTGATGAAAGGATTCAGTGATGTTTAAACTGGGATGAAACCTTTCTGATATAGTCAAAGACTGCATTGAAAAGGCTGAGGGCAGAGTACATGCTAAATTCCATTTGCAGTGCTGTGGCTGAGGGACAAAACCACTCTAAAAAATAATTTCTTAAATGGCTGCAACTATTGTCACTTGAACTCATTTGTCATCACTCTTAAAAAAAGTTATTTACATGAGTTTTGGTGACAATTACCTGAACAGTTTCCTGGAGAGCCAAAACTGTTGTCAAGGAAAGACAGGATTGAATTTGAGACTGTGGGCAGATGTACTGTTCTGTACAATGGTTCTTCAAGTATTTTCCTCTACCCTGAAAGACAATAAAAAAATAAATCCCAAAGCATGTAACAGTCTATAAACAATTACTAAAGTCTTCCAAACCACAGACCATCTCCAGAATGCAAAACAAGGGGATATGCATAATTAAGAAAGTTGAGAAAATGTTTAGAGTGAAAGAACAAATGCAATTGCTGGTTAGATTTCAAATTAGCTCTATGATGAATGCAAAACTATGCTTAACTACTACCCTTAATATTATTTAAACCGATAAAGACTAGGACATTTTAATTGGGTTCATAATGAAAAGGCTAACAGCTCTTTAAATACAGTCAGAAGTTGCCAAGATGTAATATTTTAGTGTAAACATAAGATTCCTTGCTATGCTTAAGGAGTAAATGGAACAGCTAGAAATTTCCAATCCCATTCAGGAACCATTAACTGTAACACCACTGCTAACTAGTAAGAGGAAAAAAACCATTTAAGTGGCTTCCTGGCAGCCTAAGAATTCTTTTTCTAAATTTCTGACAATTAAGCTAGCAGAAACTGTTGTAAAGCGATCAGAGAGGTTACTTTATTTCTGAAGCATGTGAAGAATATTTGCAGAGATTTTTGTAATGATTAGAGAGTTCTTTCTGTGATAAAGCCATGCAGATTTCAAACATTACTCTGGCTTCATCCTGGGAAAATTCATATGGCAGTCATCTCATGGCAAGTAATCAGTCTAAAAGGACTTGCACAGGCTACAGGCAAGTAGGCAGGGGTATATAAGCATATGGGTGCAAAGGTTCTCTCTGTGGAAGATTACCATACTATTTCAGGGGAAAAGATTGTCAGGTTTTTAAAGGTAGTGAAAAAAGAAGTCATAATCTTCTAGAAGAGAATTTTTCTTAAAGAAAAACAATTTTATGAAATTGTTATATACTCCTTAGCTATATGTTCTGATATTTCTTAGATTATATTATAGATAATATTTAGACTATGTAAATACTCTCATAAACAAATAAATCTACATGTGCCAGAACAAAGAAGGACTTGAAGTTTCTTGTTGTAGACACCTGCTTTCAGTTAGAGGTAATATCAAGATTCTTTTTATACTATTTGAAATATCACTGTTTCTATCTTGCTTTACTACCCCTCCTTTGCATGAAATTCATTTTTTTAACTAACTTTTTATTTTATGAAATGCATTAATTACTTCTCACTGCTATCAGTTGTACATTTCACTAACCTCCCATTATCCCGTATGTCTTTTCCATTTTGCTCTCACTTCCATATTGTGTTACTCTATTCTGTTCTTCTTTCCTCTTCTAAATGGCGATATTTAGATGGTAGCTGTAGGAGTTTTTCAGGTTGGACAGTGATTGCCCACGTAAGTTGTGGAAACATGGAAACATGTCTTTGAATATATTCAACACATCATCAGATATGGTCTGGAGCAACCTGCTCTGACTGTGAAGTTGGATGTGATATCGTAATGGCACTGTGCTGAGCAGGGGCTTGGACCGGGTCGCCTTCAGAATTTCTCTCTGATGAAGGAGTCTTCCTTAGGTTTGTGATGGGGTATGGTCAAGACTGAAGAGGTAACAGGAATGACAGCTCCTCTCCAGGGGATCTCTTGGTGTGGTCCCTTCACTGAAACAGAAGACACAATACATGATTACAATGATTACATCATTCACAACCATGACACAATAATCACATTTGGCTTGCAAGTTTATACTGAAAATTAATCCACAGTTACTCATATATTTTCAGTCCTATAATGTCTCTGGCTGTTTTGAAAGTGAATAGGCTTCAATATGTTTACAGTCTACACTTAATGGAAACTAAGTAAAGGATATATAATTTTTTTCCTCAGTATAGTCTGCTTTGGTGTTCTATAAAACATTTGGTCTTTTGTTCTGTTTAGAAAAATTGGCTATGTACTACTGTTTACAGGATGTATTTAAAATTACATAAATGGAGTTTCATTTTATGATGCAGCATAAATATGAATTATGCAACTGGTGGCTCTCCTTAAAAATTCTAATTTAGAAGTTATCTGTAAATTGTAATTTAGCATCTGCTCACCATATACCTACCATATCTGGAAAAGATAAATTAATTATTTGCCTTACCTAATGCAGCCCTGTTTCCTGTCTTCTATCCACCAGGGTCGTGACCCCATCGTAGAAGCCACCATATTTGTCAGACATTATCTGTCCTTGGTGAAGCCATGTTGGCTGTCACCAATCACCTCCTCCTTCTCCATGTGCCTTAGCATGGTTTCCAGGAGGATCTGCTCCATGATCTTACCAGGCACAGAGGTGAGATTGACTGGCCTGTAGTTCCCCGGGTCCTCTTTTTTTCCCTTTTTAAAGATGGCGGTTATGTTTCCCCTTTTCCAGTCAGGGGGAACTTCACCACACCGCCACGACTTTTTGAATATGATGGATAGAGTTTTTGTAACCCCATCCACCAGTTCTTTCAAGACTTGTGGATGTATTCCATCGGGTCCCATGGACTTGTGCACCTTCAGTTTCCTCAGGTGTTCCTCGAAGCTGATCCTCACTAACCATGGGTGGGTCTCCATTCTCCCAGTCTCTGCCCTTGTCTTCTGTGACTCTGGAGCTATGGCTTGTGAAGACCTTGACAGTGAAGACCACGGCAGTCTTCATCAGATTGCAATAGAAGTTGCAGGAAAGAAGAGGTGCATTGTGGAATGTGAAATTTGGAAATATTGCCAGTCCCATGACTTCTTAGCATTTACCATGCCTTTATTCTCACTAGTAGAACTTCTTTTGAGAAAGTATTGCTTGGAATGACAGAGTGCAGAGGAAGGGGAAGAAAAGGAACAAGTTTAATGATAGAAGAAGGAGAGAACATGTCCCAGTAAAATCTATGAAAGGCTGTCAGGCATTGACAACTTCATCACTAGAACAGGCAGGGATTTTTCAAGCAGAAACCAATTTAATCAGGAAATGTCAATTTCTTGAACAAGGAATTTTCTCCATGCATGTTTTTCGTTTACAAGAGTTCAATGGACCCTAGTTTGAACATTCTTCTAGTAGGGCTCTTGACAAACTGAGGTTTGTCTCCAGAGCAAGGACTAGCAGCTGGCCCTGTCTTTGAGCAGTCAGTTGTTTGGGTCAGTCTTTCTGTTGCAACACACAGGGTAAGCAACAATAATTGAAATTTCTCAATAGAGCTTATTTGATTGTTCTTCGCTTTACTGCTTCACATCACTGAAAGACATTGGGATGACTTGGAAGATTATTATGCTTTCCCCAGTTCTGTACATTGATTTGTAAAAATAAAATTCACCAGGGCCCTCTTCTGTTAGAACAATTTATGAGGACTTGTCTGAAGTGTTATACTCAAGTTTATATGTCATGATACCACATCAGTCAAACACATGTGCATGTTTAATATCTGGTCCCACTCTAATGAAACAAAAAAGTTGGCATGCATCATCCATCGAAAACCAAGGAAACTATTGTTTCCCTTCCTTCTGCCTTCATTGTTTTGCAAACTGTATTTTTCCTGCAAATCCACTGCATCTTGTATACATACATGTGCATGTATGTAAATGTGGCAGCTTGATCATCATATAAGTAGCTCTACTTGACTAGATTAAACTAATTTTCTGTGCTATTTGAATATTATACTGAACAATGTGCCTTGCTATTAAAAATAAATTCCTTTTCTTGGGAGAACCAGCATACTTGAAGCCTAGGAGGTTTTACCACTATCCATGTTTGTTGGGGAGTATTTTTTTCCTCTGGAAATCCACAGCACTGAACAGTTCAATGCAGGAATCAACCTTTGTTTTGTCTAGGATAAAATATTTCTTCTACCAGTAGGTGACAATGTTGCTCTTCATTTAATAGATTAATTCTGGTGGCAGTGGTGAAGCATTTAATGTTATTTTTAGCAAACTTAAGAGAAGTGTTAAAAATGGTTTCTTTAATACAAAAGAACATTTGCCCTCAACATCTATAGTACTTTCACACTGCATGCTCTCATTTGAAACAATCAAAATATTTATATTTCAAAGAAGAACCAAAACCAGGTTTTATTAGTGTGAAACTCACTTTATCAGTGCACTGGTAAATGTTAAATTATATTAAGTATCTACTTCTATTTTTGCACAAGGAAATTAGTTTGCTTTATTTCTCTGAGTTTTGATTTTTTTTTAATGATTTTTTCTTTTCATTTGGGATAGCTACATTTTTGGTTGAAGAACTCATTAGTTAAGAAGAATTAAGATCAACTAATAACACAGTCGCATACACTGTATGAACCATTTCTCTCTGTGCCCTGCTCTGAGGCACTAATTTGTTGTTGAAGCTCCAACATGCATAGAGTTATAGAAATGCAGTTTCTGGTAAGTGAGAGGCAGGAGAATTTGAAAATAATATACAGTGATACTAAGAAAAAAATCTCAGAAACACAGCAGGACTGTAAAATTATTTTGGTTTTAATATTAGTCATTCTCCAAATATATGTAATTATCAAGACAAACAGCTTTACTAAAATAGAGAAAAATATTATGAAATCTCAACAGATAATATACATCTAACTATGTATGAATTAAAAAGCAAATTAAAAAAAAGAAAAAGAAAATAAAACTAATGTATTAACCCTCTTCTGTCTTCCACTCTCTTCAATTATCCATTTGCCACTATGTTTTACATAAAACACATCCACAGTTTTCATCTAGCTCAACCGTGTTAAAAGAGAATACTTAGTGCAACTGAGTCACATAATACCAATTTCACTCACAGCAAAAATTTTATTTGTTGTAATTACTGACTGTTTCATTATTCCTTATGTCAATAATAAAAGTAGAATATTTTTATCAACTTCACCTCAAAAAATTGTAGTTGTCAAATATTCACCTGTTTTTCTTGATTACATTGCTGTGTACTAGCATCATTTAGATCTGCTTCAAATCATTAGGGGTACAGATTACTGTGTTTCTTATTTGAAATGCACTTCATCAACAGAATTGTTCTCTGTATTTTCCCTCAGGAGGACTGAGCCTTTCAGCAGTCTCCACTGTAGTGGAGGGGACCTGCACATGTCTCAAGGGATGCTCAGAGTAGACAGGTCCTCTGATGCAGACACCCAGTCTCCTAAGCAGCCTAGATTCAAACTTATCAGAAGAACATAGAGCTGGCTAAAGTTCTTAAGAGAAAATTGTAATCTTCAGAAAATATTAATTTTATCAACTTACAGGTAACAGAGGTTTCTGATGATGTTTTTCCTAAACCAAGGTAAGATTTGGATAAAAATCATATAATGAAACCCAAGCTAACCTTAAACCCAATTCTTAGGTTGGGACACTGGAGGCAGAAGTACAAGACCCTGAAATGAAACAGACATCACAGTGATTAAAGCCAGACCATTACATAGTGTTTATTAGTACCTCATTTGTGTGTTTTTTATCATTTCTTATCAGTGTCTTTGACAGCATTTGCTGTTAGTTGTATTTAGTGATTTTAATGTGTGGAGGAAAACACATTATGCTAGTTATAACTGGGGACAGTAGAGCCAAGATGAAATAGCTTCTATAACACACTTAGAAATTGTGCAACAGAGCTTGCAAACAATGCAGAACACCAAAAAAAAAAAAAAAAAAAAGCGCACCAAAACAAAAAGAAAAAACAACCTGTTTTGACATTCACTAGTACAAAAGAAATCAAAACTCATCTTTTTCAAACAGCAGCCTGATGCTAATAGAAGTATTGGCAACTTACACTCAGACATGGAGCCCAGACCTTTACCTATATAGATCTGCTTGATGCCATCATCAGTTGAATTCTGCTGCTTTATACCATCTTTCTGCAGCACTTTCTGAATCTGATTATAAGATTATTAATAGAATACCAAAATGGTGTGGTATACCTAACCAGTAATTCAGAATCACTTGTACTTGGTGAGACTGGTGACAGTGTGATTGAGGTGGCTCCTTCAAAAAAACACACAGCTTCCCAGTATCTGATTTTGCTTTCTACCTGTAAAATGCTGCTTCCAAGGTCACCAGCATCTGGAGCTGGCCTTGACCTGTATTAATAATGACTACATTCTCTAGTTATACAAAATACTTAATTTTATTCTTGAGGACCATCTAAAACACCAGACATTAAACAAACAACCGACCAGAGGAGTTAAGCTCCTACTACTTTAAGTGCTATTTGGCAATGCTAATTCTAAGATTGAATCACAGTTTTTAATTCTCCCCTCTTTAAAATCAAATGATCCTTGATGATAAAAAGGTTAATTTGGAAGGAGGAAAAGGTCCTCTGCTTAAACACAAATGCCAGAAGTGCAATGTAAACATGAAGACAGGATACTGATCAAATAATGTGAGATGAAATAATTTCAACACCTGACCAACACAAACCAGTGTCTTTTAAAGCAAGGAGCAGACAGCAGTCTTGCCAGCAGTAGTCTGTGGGGACAGAACTGGTAATTTGGGGCTCAGTCGTGGAAGATGTTTAACACTGTGATTTCAATCATACTATCTGGAAAGCTGTCATAGAGCACAGATATCACATGTGAGCAGGGGTTCTGGCAGGTGGAATTCATGGTGCTACAAACTCAGTGAGAAACTAGGCAACCTTTTGTGTAGCTTTCAGAACAGAAATAAGCTAATGCATCCTTGTGGCTAGTGATAAGGAAGAATGTCAGTGTGTGGGGCACAGTTCAGTCTCATCTATTCAAGTCACATAAGATGTATTCAGATCAGTCTGAAATGCAAGACAATGAAAATTAGCAAGAAACAAGATACAAAGGAACAGTCAATTATATACAGCATATTAGAGTATGAATGATTCTGCCTTATTTGTGATATCTGCATATAAATGCAAAATTACGATGTGCCTGTAGACTCTAATATCAGGTGAAGTTACATCTATTTCTGTCTTTTAATTTTTTCATATCTGTTTTGCCCATTATGAAAATAACAGAGGGTGTAGTGTCATGCGCAAAATGAATCATAATTTGACCTCTAGAAAGCTCTGCATATGAACTGCAGATGACAACTTGGCACTAGCTGATCCTGATTGCTTTGCAAGGGATATGGAAGAGCAAGTACTACTGGGTCATTGCAACTCATAAATGATCCCAGTCAATACTCTTTCATGGCCTTTTCCTAAAAAAGGGCTGCATATTGTAGCCTGCTATTAAAAGAAGTGTAGTTGTCAAATAAATGAACTGAATATTGACAAATTTGCATGAGCAGAGAGTTTAGTGCTGAAGTTTAGAAGCAGTTTTTAAACAAAGAAAAAAAAACATTTACATGAAAATGTGAATCCAAAAGTATGTCTAATAAAGGTTTACATTCTGAAAGCAGAAAGATTAGCTTTGCACAGGGCCAAAATGATGATCTGAAAACCTTACTCTGCTTTTACCTAAGCCTAGAGGTGCTTAAATTTACTAGATGGGTCCTTCATCTGTTTTAAAAAGCAAAAGACCCTTCAAACTGCTCCTGGAAGTGCCTGAAACCACTCCAAAGCTGAGCAACTCAGGACTTGACGCTTATCTAAGCCTGGTCAAGGTAGGGATAAAAGTAGTCTCCTCTAAGTTTAGATATCTTTAACAGTACAGTCATCCATATCTGTGCAAACTAATGGAAGGAATTATTTATAATAGAACAGATTTTATAATCTTTTCAGTACCAGTGGAAAGAAATAGGCATTTCTGCTGCAGGTTTCAACTGTTTTCTATGTCTATATCAGAAGATAAATCACACCCTAGATGTGCCCAAATGGCTGTCTGCACTGTAGACATATAAAATAGATTAGATTAATCTTGCCAAATTAGTTTTTGCTGAAGTCCCCTAAGGATTTTGATCTGATAAATGACTTCTCAGTATGTCTAATGCTCAACTAAAGAATCAAGGATCCTAAAAACCTTTAGGTGGCTGCTTTTTACATAATACCCTAATCATTGGATTGTTTATGCGGGGACCTGGAGACCAGCCCAAAATCCACCTCAGTTCTGTGTGGTTCAATCACCTGTAGGTTCCTATAAGAAACTCTAAATTTCCATGCTATAAATAGTGTTGACTGATAGAAAGACCCTCAATTCCCATTTTTAAGGAAAGTCTCAATGCAAAAAATAATTTGAATTTCATTTGGGCAGTATGAGCAGAAGTCTAACTTGCGGTTGGGGTAATTTTCATGTTATGGTGCCTTTCATGTTTTCTATAACATGTGGCTGGGCCACTTCACATTTATTCTGGGTTTTTTTTGATGCAAGGAATGTTACTGTATTTCATACTAAAAGAATAATTGTGTGAAATGTGCAAAATTGCCATGAGAGTAGTTGCCAGAACCCAGGTTCTGGGTATGGGCCAATTTTAGCCCTGTTTCCAGTTTCATCAAACTTATGCTCCTTTCCTGAGCAATGGTACCCCTGTCAACAAAAGGATTGTGAAGCTGGACCCCAGCTCTAAGACCAGACAGTGATGATTACACAAAGCTACCTGGAAACAGAAATTGCATTCTCCTCAGACATGTGTATCATGTGCCTACATCTTTTAATGTTTTTAATGTCTTGACCTGGTCTTGATCCTAGCTGATTCTTCTTTTTATATAACACACGTGTAACACAGGAACACTTATTAAATCCCTGCACTGCCAAATGTAATTTTCCCTGCAGTGGCTGCAGAACTCCACGTGCATTAAGACACATAAGTCTCATTAAAGAAAAGACACTGTTATTTCTTAGCAACAACACTGCAACAAATTTACCTTTCCAACCCAGCTTGTATATTGGTATCCCATTTTGTCTCCAAGATATCAACCAACACATCTATATGATTTTTCAATCGCACATTCACAACCAAAATTGTCTTATGTTCACAAGGCTTAGGTTATCCTTGGACCTACCAGGAGGCAAGATCCTCTTGAAAGCTGACCTCAAAGTGTCCAAGATCTGAAAAGATGGGTTGGGCAGTGTATCTGTCCCATGTCCCACCTGCTTTTGTGTTCTCATCACAGGGCAGACATCCATCATAGCTGACACCCTTCCTACAAATTTCAGAAAGTTACATGCTGTAAGAGCAGGTGAGATTTTTCAAAAGTCTGTCTCAAGCTCTTACTACAATTGCACTGTATTCCTGGTGGATTGGCCACATGAAGATTAGCCCTTAGTAGAAAAAAAGACATGAGGGTGTCTCCTATCCCAGCACATACCACAGACCCTGAGTAAGAGTGGCATTGAGCCCATGCTCCCGCTCTGAACTGCATACTTCTTTGAAGCTGTGGAGGTTTGTCTCCTCACTCCCTTCTCAAGCACTCACTCCCCTTCACATAGGGCTAACAAAATCAGATTCAGCCATGGCATTACAATCAAGTATGTCAGTCCTCATTCTATTTCCCCTTCACCCTGTCCCTGTCTCTTAAGACTTCCCTTTTCTCCTTGTTTAGGCAGTCTGGTTATATATACCCTGTCTAAATTAAATTCTCACCCACTCCCTTTCTAATGTAATCTGTAGCATTTTTCTCTACTGAAAAGGGCCCATCTTTTTTTCTACAAAAATCTAGTGTTTCCAGATGTCATAGAAGTCTTCCAAGGGAAGGGTTTTCAGTTGCACCAATGCCAGAAAGCCTGATGTTAAAAAAGCCCAGTTCCAATAACAGGGGGAATAGAGAACTGAGTTACAGCTGTTCCTGACTCTGCCCCAGCAGGCATCACTTGGCAGCATTTTACATAAAGGGGAAAATAAAACCAAGAAATTGTTTCTTGCCTGACCTTTCCCTCATGTTGACATCTAAAATCTGCTTTTCTTCTGTCATAAGAAATTAAGTAGTGCTGAAATATTAAACTAAAATCAGCCATTTGTGTGAATAATTGTGAAGATTGTAATCTTGAATTATTCAGTTATTCATTCAATTTAATATTTAAATTCAAACCATTTGGACAAGCAGGATAGCATAGGCACAATTTATTCTATTTTGCTGTTTCTCTTTCACTTCCTAAAGCAATTGAATATACACAAGTCTTAGAATAGCAATGAAAGTGATTACATGATTAAAAATGTAAGAGTCTGTGTTATGCTAAGATTTTGCTAGAAAGAAGTGGCTTTCATTAATATTAAAATATACACTAGTTAGATTAACAAAAGTAGCAAAACAACCAACACTTATAATAGCAATGATCATTTTTCCTGACAAATGCTATTTGAAGATACTGATATTTTTTATAATCCATCTCAAAATACTGGTTTTTAGAAAATATTTAATTATGAAAGTGATTTTTAAAAAAAACCTTCTGAGTTTGCTAAGTGGAGGGTTGTAATTTCTTCCCTCCTCATTTATCTTTCTTTTCATTTATCTCCTTGTCTTTCCCTCTCTTCCTTATTTCTTCAGTATGTTATCTTTATTCTGTTTTCACCTTAAAAAAAGGTGAAATTAAGACAGAAAAATCACAAATATTTTTTTACTAGAAATTTTTTTTCATCCCAAAATGTTTAAGATAATATGGCTATCTATATTTCAGTGAGCTCATGTCATAACTGTCCTATCATACAGTAACTCTTAATTCAAGTCATTGACAAAAGCTTTCCAGTGCTACCTCACAGCTCACATTTAAGTTTCAAACCCTGAGAAAATATGCATTATTTAAATGTGTAATATATTTACTCTCTGCACTGCAGTGTAAAGTTCGTATGACATATTGCTGAGTGTGTTTCTTTAAGGATATATTTGGTATTGTTAGAGTAATCTCATTTTTTATGGAATACCGGAGTGAATAACTATGTAAAACCTGCATGATTTGTTGGCATTAAAACTAAGGCTGCCTCCAGGCACTGTTAACTTATGCATCATCCTTTACTTAATTTCTCTGTTTTGTTTTAATTTGTAAACTGTCTCTGATCTGGAATGCACATTTTTCATGTAGGTTTCCTTCACTGATATTAAGAACCTATCTTAGTCTCCTGGGTATATGGCTTACTTTATAATAGGTGCAGAGGAAGAGTTTATTAAATTGCAGTAATATGCTTCACATTTTTCATAAGCAGGCCAGAATTCCATTTAAATGAGGTTTTTAATTTTGTGTATCTCATGCCTAAAATGTCATTTGTGCTGACTTACCAGATATAAAATGATCATTCTGATGGTCAACTTTCGTAACTGTGTCCTTTATTTCCTTTCAAGACTTTCCCATCTTAAGAGCCTCATACACAACCAGACCATTATATAGGTCCATGAATTCTCCTTAAAACTAAACTACCTAATTTCATTGTCAGTTTTTAGCTCAACCGATCAGAAGTCTCTGTTTTTTTCTGCCAGATTATAGGTGTTGTCCAAGATTTTTCTTTTCCCCTCCAGTTTTAATCTGTGAATGAGAAGAACAAGCCATAGAGTGTGTCATAGCATGCGGATCCCAAAAACTATTCTGGATCTGTCCTGGATGAACATTTAGACTGGACTGGGGGTTAGTCGTATTTCTCTCCAAGGACTTGAATTTTCTTGCTAAGGAAGGCAGAGTACAGGTAGTCCACAAAAACAATGTGGATCACTGGGAGGTTTGTTCAACAGTGGAGATTTCACACAGAGGTCACATGATCATTATAACATTCTTAAATTAGCTCTGAGGCTGCTAGAAACTACACAAGTGGCACAAGATTATTACTGCAAGCATAGTTTTACCAAGATGAATTACGTTTCCCTCTCTTTTATGCCCACTAATTGGTGAGCGATGGCAGCACAGCTGTCAGTGTGTCCTACCAGTTACTCAGTGGGAGAATTAAATCCTTAGAAATGCTCTATTCTCCACAAAAGGATAGGTTCCAATTGGAAAACAAACAAACAAATGACAACCTCTGAGCATACCATTAATGTTGGGTTTGATTCTTGTTCATTGAGAACAGTTACATGCAGTCACTTTGTACCTGATAAGAGAGGTATCTTTTCTTCAGTAAGAGGGAAATATACATATTTCTGGTAGAAGTTAGTGTTGTCTTTTCTGATGCTTGTGTTACTGACTGGGCACCTGAACACCAGAGTTGCAAAGTATCTTCTTCTCTCACAAATTTGCTGACACTTGAATTCAAATCACCATATTTGTTTATAACTAGGGACAGAAGGACAGTGAGGTGGGAGTGAAAGAACCAGGTTTTCATTATTAGAAGTCTAATAAAATCTTATTATGCATAGAAAGTGATATTGAAGTCACTTTCTAGAAGCTTCTTCTTATTTGCAGATATAAAATGATCAGTTTGCTGGTCACCCATTTTAATCCTGTTCTTTTATTTCCTTTCAAGATTTTATTCCGTTACAGGTCTTGTGCAGAACCATCTAAGTCCATGAAAACCACTGAAAATTAAGCTGGCTGACTAGTGTTTCAAAGTGTTTTGTCAAAGCTGGTAGTGTAACAAAAGTCATGCACTGGGTGAGGCTATAACATTGAACTGCAGACTGGAGCATCCTAACATATCAGTTAGGTGATTTTTGTTCTTCATTAATTTTGTGGTAGGCTGTCCAGCTGGTTTAAGAAGGATAATTTCAAAAATGAGGGAAGTGATAATTGAAGTTGGGAGATTTAGAAAAAAAAAGGACTCAGTATTAGGAATTTTTTATTAAAGTGAATACAAAAACTTAAAGGTTTATAGTCAAAAAGGGGCAATTTCCCCACATCTAACTAAATAAGCACACAATTAAAAATATTTAACAGGAGGAAAGAATAATCAAGATACATCTGTCTGTCTGAAGAATAAATTTTGAGAAGAAAACCTAAAATTATTGGGAAAATTTTAGAGAATGAGGAAAATAGTATGAGATACCTTTAAACAAAACCCAGTGCCATGTGCCAACTACTAGGTGAAGATTATGAAAATATTAATGAAGGTTTTGTCTGTTCAAGAAAAAAAATGCAATACTTGTATCGTGAACATAAGCATTTTGGTCTTTACTGATAAATTCAGGAGATGTTAAAAAACAGCTTCTAGAATCAAACTTTTTTAAAATTAGTAAGCCTAGATGTCTTACACCCAGGAGTCTTTAAAGCACTGGCTGAAGACTCTTGCTTTTTAATATTCTTGTTTTCAGGATAAAATTTAGTGTATCAGAAGACTCTGATTTTTTTTGCCAATATTCATGAGGTAAGTGTAATGATTCATGTAACTGTAGAGTACTTAATGACATAAATCTAAGATACAATAATATGTCTGATATGAATTTAAGTTAATAAGAATTGCTACCAGAAGTGTGGTAGTTTTCTAAAAGAAACATTTATTAGCCAATATTTTGTTTTCTGATAAGTATATAAGTCTCCTTGCTAAAAGTAACTCCATAACCATAATAGATTTTGTATGTACTGCCTGAGATTCTGATTAATTACTGCTGTATAACATCAATAAAGCATGTGTTAACATTGATTTAAACAAGGAAGACTGACATATCTCAGGAAATTGTTCTTAATGAGGAATTTTCGTTGAAAATATTTCCAGTGAGAGATCACAGCGATTGTCAGTGTGTCTGGCTTTACATAAGTTTTTCTTGATATGGCAATAAATATATAAATCACTGTTGAGGGAAGTGAGGGATCCTTGCATGGATCTCCTGGGCTTTAAATCAGGCCACTGTACTCACAGCTCTGAATAGCCACATTCTTTATTTCTACTCACATGGCACTTCTCATGTGCTATTCCACCTGGATTATTCATCACCATTAAAGATGTTTTTTCATCAGCCATCTTGACTGTTTGAAAGCCTAATAATTGTTTGTTCCTTGTGTTAACTGAATCCTGGCCTTTATGTGTTCCTAAATTGTATTAGGTCTTCACAGAGTTGTACACCAGTATTACAATACATGCTTCATAAACACATATAGCAATTTCATAAGTACCTTTATCAGAACCCAAGGAATTCTGTCTATACAACCTTAATTTCATTACAAATCTGTACTTAGATACACCGATTTGGGATCTTAATAACCTGTTAGTAAAATGCTTTTAGCTTTTGGAACTATACCATTAAGATCTAAATTTAGTATCCACTAGTTTAACATCACTTGTTTTTTCAATACACATTAACATGTCTTTTCCACCTAAACACTTAAGCCTATATTTTTCATAACAGTTTTAAACAAAACTAATTAATTGTTTCCATTGTGTGGTACTTATTTCTAAATCCAAACTTCATTTCTTGAATCACAAGTAAAGATTGCTGACTAACAGTGCAACATTATAATATTTAAATAAGGATCATCTTATCACTGAAAAATATGAACTGCAGGTGATATTTTCTTGTTGATGTATCATGCATGTAATTTCCATTAAGAGAGGTTATGCAAGCACATCCACAGAAGAATTGATCTGGTTTTGTTATTCAAGTCCATCTTCAGTCATTCTCCTGTGTTTATTCCTCCAGTGTTTCCCATTTTGTCTTGATCTACAAATTAACTCTTTCCAGCTGTAGCTCATACTCGTAATTTCACCTGCAGCAGTCATGCATAACAGTTAATTGACAGTTTGTTTGGGATCTCAGGAGTGAATTAAGTAGGCACTCACTAAAGCATCAAGGAATGGCTGGTATATTTCCATCACTTGGACAATTAATGCGAAGTCTTCCACTATGCTCTGTAGATACAGTTCAGTATTTCATCTGTCTTCCATTCGGAAAATTCTCCTTTTCCTTTACGTGCTAGTTGTTTCGATGCTGTTGAGCCAGGAAATATTTACTAGGAACTTGGTCTAAGCATGACCCTAATTTCTTTGCAGCTTGCAAGGTTCTGCCTTCTATGGGACTTTGAAACCTTCAGTAGAATTAGGACAACATTTTGTGTTTCAGAACAAAGATGAGAAACTGAACTCCTCATAATTTGTCTGCAGATCTCTACTGTACCAATTAAAATTCCTAACTGAAACGGGTTTATAATACATCCATACACTGTAAAGTAAAATAACATTCAATCAGGGATGGATTTATGTGAGGAGAGAGTACAGGAAACTTCCTTTCATCACTTCCACTGTTTAGTGTGAAATATGCTCCAGTTCACATGAGGGAGAAACATCACACAACCATCCCACCCCTGCCTTGCTCAGAGCCTCAGAGTAGCAATATGTATGAAAAAGTAATCTTTATTTAAGGCACAGTAATAATTCTGAGACATTTGCTTAAAACATGAAAGTGCCTAATAAGTTTTGGCTTTCTGATTTACTAAAATATTAAGCCTCATGAAAGAGTAGCACATAAGGCATATTGCCAATAGATTTTCAGTATTTCCAGCTAACAAGCAGTCAGTAAGATGTGTATTCCTTGTATTGCTCCTGTTTTCCTCTGTGTTTTCTTATTTCAGCAATCTAAATCTTGTAGTTATAATCTTTAGGGAAATTTGTGGCAACACGATCAATATTATAATTAATAGAAGACTGTAAAAACAAGTAAGAAATTCTAACTGGTGATAAGAACTTTAAAACCAATGTAAGTTGCTGATTTTGTTATAATTTTGGAATGACAAATGGCTTGACAGTAAGTCTATGTAGTTACCCATGTCAATAAATAAAGTTTGCAAAAGGGGGGACGTTCTGACTGCCGGACAGGCTCAGGAAACAAGGAATGTGTTGCTTGGCCTGTAAGAGCAAACTGATTTCCATGTCTCTGTAAAAAAGCCCTGTTAAATTAATTTCAAGGCAAGACTGTAAACCCAGAAGTAGAAAGAATGCTTTGAAAGAGCTGCTGTAAAAGCATGAAACTTACATTTATTCATTCAATCAGAATAGCTGTATAAAAGCCTAACAAGTCTGATAGTTTCTCCAGTCAAACATGTTGCTTTCCATTACTACTTCTGTTGGTAACTAGTTAGGCCTTCACCCTCTTTCTGTGAAGTGAGTAACTACATTTCTGTCCTGAGAGAGTCCTTGGTCACAAGGAATTGCAGCTTGTGTCCTCAGTAGTATATTGTGATAGAGAAAATATGAACTTTGCTGTACCAGCATCAGAAGGCAGATAGTCCAACAGGTAGCTAGCCATATTACCTGCATACCAGATTTTAAACCTGCTCAAAAACTATAAAAAATAATGGATCATAGAAAGGTTTGGGTTTGAAGGGACCTTAAAGATCATCTAGTTCCAACCCCCTGCCATGGGCTGGGACATTTTCCACTAGACCAGGTTGTTCAAAGCCCCATCCAGCCTGGTCTGGAACACTTCGAGGGATGGGGCATCAAAGGCTTCTCTGGGCAACCTGTTCCAGTCCCCCACCACCCTCTCCAGAAGAATTTCTGCTATCCAATCCCAATCTACTCTCTTTCAATTTAAACCCGTTACCCCTTGTCTTATCACTACAGACCCTTGTAAAAAGTCCCCTCTCCAGCTCCCTTCTAGGTCCCCTTCAGGTACTGGAATGCTACAATGAGGTCTCCTCGGAACCTTCTCTTCTCCAGGCTGAACAAGACCAGCTCTCTCAGCCTTTCTTCATAGCAGAGGTGCTCCAGCCCTCTGAGCATCTTCGTGGCCTCCTCTGGACTTGCTCCATCCAGTTGATACCCTTCTTATATTGGGGGCCCCAGAGCTGGACACAGTGCTCCAGGTGGGGTCTCACAAGAGCAGAGTGACACACAGCTTGGTGTCATCAGCAAACTTGCTGAGGGTGCACTCAGTCCCACCATCCTTGTTGCTGACAGAGCCAAAGACAGTCATGTGGCTGAAAAAGTTTTACACTTTATCTTCCAGTAGATGATATATACCTTGATTTTTTTGTCTTTTAGATGACTCAAATCAACTCCAATCGAATGTACACAGAAATTGTGTAGTATGCAGTGTGTAAACACAGATGCAGATTTGAACCAGGGTCTTCAGTATGGATGGGAAGTGAATAAAGTGTCCCGAGTTTAGTTTGTCTGTTTCTTTTATTTGGAAGAAGCTCAATAACATTTTTTTTTCATCTGAGTATGGAAGAGGAAAGACTGAAACTGGAAAAGCTTTGTGACAGAGGCAAGTATTTCTCAAAGAGTTCTCCATAAGACACTTTCATCTCTCCAAATGCCTTCCTCTCTTTGTACTGTCCTCCAGTCAGGGATACCTAGCTGAATTTTAAGGGTCTGTTAATCAGCAAAGTACTGCAGAGTAAATTAGATGAACTAAGAGAATTTTTTTTTTTCTCAGAAATGGCAGAAAAATATTCTAAACTTCCCTTTTTTCTGTTGTGTTAAACTGCACCATATCTTAAAATAACACAGCATGAAGAATTGCACTTTCACTGGGTATCATTCAGGTTCTCTTGAGCTGGTATACTATCTCCCTCCCTCCCTTTCAGCTCCAGCCTCCCTGCTCAGACATATGTCACATTTTGTCTGTCCTCTGCCAGAGCCTCAGCCTTCGGAATCTTTTTCATTTTTGTTATATCTATTACCTTTCTGCTCCTCCCGCTCCCTTCCACCCTCTCACTTTCTCTCAAGTTAGAGTCACCCATAAGTTTTAATTCAAGCCAGCATTCACTTATGTTCTTTTCTTTACACCCTTTAATGTGCCATTGTGTTGTTCGGTTCCTGCCGTGATGCCCCTTGTCTGTTGGCAGCTGCTGCTTCCTCCTGGCTGCTGCAGCTCCTTCACCTACCCCCTGCCTCAACCGCTCTGCCTCCCACCCTGTTACGCCTTCCCTCATGCTCCCCCAAGCTGCTCTCTGCCACTTCCATTCTACAGAAACAGCCCTTACCAAGGCCAGCTGTGACCAGTCCTCTAGACCTCCTTTCTGCTCTCATCCATCTCAGTCTATTGGCTGGATTCAGTAAAACCTATCATTTTCCCTGACTTAATTCTGCATGGCGCTTTGGTTTGCTAGCTCCTCTCTAAATGCCCTTGAGCTGTATCTTACAATTGTCTTCTGCTCTCTTCTCTCACACTTAACACTGAAGCCCCATGGGAATCCACTTACATCCATTTTATTTCTCGTTTCCTTCTATGTATTATTCCTGATTGTGGAAGATGTAATTAAAAAAAAATAAATAATTCAGTCTCCCTCTCCTCATCTTTCTTATGCTTGAGTTCATGTCACAGAGACATACATATACATGTTTATGTAAGAGTTGTTGTTCTACTTCCACACTGACAAGTTAGTTCTCCCTCTCTTTCCCCGCATTCATTCTTAACACTCCCCATTCTCAGATGCGGCCTCAAGGATTCAGAATTGATTTCTAGCCCTCAATTTCCCCCTTTAGTTTTCCAGCAGGACTCATGGGTGAGATCTCTCTATTCTCTTCTGATGCTCTCTACCAAAAACATCTGGGTATCCCAGTGTAGTAACCTCCTGTATCAATTTCCTGAATGTTCTTTCACCTTGCATCTTCATCTAGGATTCTTCTGTAAAATTTATGTGATTTCTCATTTCCATTTTGTCCATTCTCTTCGCTTTCTCCTACTTTTCATTTGATATTCCCTTTAGGCCTGTTTGAGTACCATGCCACTGCTCCTGCTGCTTCCAGTTCACCATCTCCTAAGCTATATAAAAAGTAACAAAACTGATTGTATATTTTGTTCTCCATATGTCCTTTTTTGTGAATCCTGACCTGTCTGAAATGGTTAGTATGTCTGCACATCCATATCCCTCTAATGCACTTCTGGTATACAACAAGGCTCTCAAAAAAGGCTCTGGGAGACATCAGGACTGATAAAAGCCTTTGGAACTTATTCCTCCTTGCCAGCAGTGAGCTCTGTACAATAGTAGCTAAACTAATAAATGCCTAATATTTATACATATTTGATTTCCCTAGGACAGCAAGTTTTTTCCTTCTGCCTTGTATGACACCAAGCATATTGCTAGACCTTGGAAAATAAAAATAAGGCAATAAAATGCAAAATGGAATACAATCACAATCCCCAGTATTTTCAAAGTAGTCAGTGATGAAGTAAAAGTCTATTGCATTTTTTTCCCTATTCATGAGAATATCGAGCAGCTTGATTATTTCCTAAGTTAAGAGAAGTAACAATGGGATGTATTTAATTTTATGCTGGGTAAAAAAGCAGCAGGCAGAGGCAGTACTTCTCACGTGGGGCATATTGCAATGAACAGTGAGATGGTACTTCAGCAGTACTGGAGAGAAGATCAGGGAAAAGAAAATACTGCAATACCAGTGACAGTGAATAAAGCTGAGTATGCAAATCAGTAAAATTCCCTTTCCTAGTCATATGCAGGGGGATGTGACTTCTTCCTATTACTTTTTTCAGATTCCTCAGATTTATTATCAAACACATCACGGTGGTAACCATGGGAACACTATTAAAGTTGTATCTAGTTTGCCAGCCAAGGATAGGACTTTGCAATCCCACAGGATTCTGTTCAAAGTGTTTTATAGATTTTTTTTTGTTCACATTTCAGTGCTGCCAACATATGTACCGTAGCATAATTGACAGGGGTTACTTTGCGATACCTTGAAGTTTTTCCTGAACTTTGCATATTCATGTTAATACAGGTTTTAGAAGAAAGCTATAATACAACCAAAATAAAATATACTTTACAAATTTAATTCCCCTGGTGATTTGTTCCATTTAATTTTTTTATTTACATTCCCTTTCCTCAATCATCTCTTGCAAGTATAAAATGCCTCACACTTGTAAAATGTGCGTAAGACCAGAGGTGAGACTGAGATAACACATTTTTTGCTTTCACAGGTGAAATCTCCAGTCCAGAACAAAACATGATTCAATTATCCTTCCAAGAATAGTGTTTGTCATTTCATGGACTGGCAAGCTCGTCTTGCCAGGGTAATCCCTGCTCATATAAATTACTTCATGCCAAGGATGCTGAGAAGGGAGAAGCTGTGTGTGGGAACACAGGAAGAGGAGAAAATACATGCAGATGAACCATGCTCCACCCTTGCTCAGTCCCAGCTCAGAGCAGTTGTGTAGATGTTATCCAAAAAATCAATGTTGGGGGGTGTGAGCAACCAGGATCTTCTCTCATTCATCACATTCTTGTTGCATACATATTGCCTGGAGATAGGATTTCTTCCCAGTTTTGACCCTGATGTAAGAAACAGGGGAATTTGGTTTCAGACCTTTCACAGGTGTACTTACGCCATGAATGCGGGAAGGACAAAAGCTTTTGCTAAAAAATAATGATCAGGTCCATCCTCATTCCTATCATCAGCTATTGAAACGGAACACAAATTAAGTGGTCCTCATCTCATTTTGCAGGGATATCATTGGTGAAAAACAGGCCAGAGTAATTTGGTTTATTTCTGATATCATGACTCATGCAAAACTAATGATTTTCATTTTATCCTGTGGTAAATTAAGCCACTATTTCTAGAACACATAATAGCAATTAGAAATTGCTTTGTAGTTTGTAACATTAATGTACCAGATGTTGTTGCCTGACAATGCTATAAAAATCAGGTGTTTAACTGTCAGCTTTGCTGCAACCTTGGAAATGCTCTTTGATGCTTTTCCTAGCTTTGAGAGACAAAACCATAAAGACATTTGAAGAAAAATGCTTGTGTAGGAGTACACACAATCTGCCAGCATTCAGGAGTACCAACAAGAAGTGGTAATACTGAATTTAGGAAAATTGTGACCTCTTTTTGTCTTCAGGGAAGGGACTTAGTCCTTAAAGTAGCAGAAACCTCCCTGACACTCATTCAGACCCCAGCCTTTACAAAACACATAGATATTGTTTTGTAACTCAGGAAGGAATGTGCCAGACCAAGTTTTCATTCCTTGATCTTACAGTGCTCCAGTAAAGCATGACATCCAGAGCTACCAAGAATGGCTGTGGGCTTGGGTGTTTTACAGCACTGGAGGGAACAGAGAGAATGAGAAACCAAAGTGTCCAGTCTGATGTCAATAAGATGTAAGGAAATAAATGTTGAAAATAAAGTGCTGGGGAGGGCATAATATTGATGAAAATAATTAAAAGGAAAGTTATACCTGTGGCAAGCAGAGGAGAATATTGGAACATAAGCAGTTTCAGGCTGAATAACAGTCACAGCTTTCTCAGCCTTTCCTCTTATGACAGATGCTCCAATCATCCTCTTGGCCCTTTGCTGGACTCTCCAGTATGTCCCTGTCTCTCTTGTGCTGGGGAGCCCAGCACTGGGCACAGGACTCCAAGTGGGTCTCACCAGTGCTGAATAGAGGAGCAGGGACACCTTCCTCAACCTGCAGTCATTGTCATACTACAGTTAATGCTATAATGTCATTAACATAATTGTGATTTTGTTGGTAATGTAAAAGTTAAGAAGTTATT
The DNA here is from genome assembly GCF_000690775.1 of Eurypyga helias. Classification (NCBI taxonomy): domain Eukaryota; kingdom Metazoa; phylum Chordata; class Aves; order Eurypygiformes; family Eurypygidae; genus Eurypyga; species Eurypyga helias. The sequence goes on along the minus strand of NW_010240607.1, from coordinate 27,124 downwards.
TTTCCACCTTTACAATGATACTGACCACTTCGGAGCACTAAGTAAAAGCTTGTTTTTATGAGATTTTTAATGGATATTCTTTTGACATTGCAGAACATTTCTTCTAGTGAGGCAGTCATCACTTAGAACTATTTAAGCTTGTATTGCCTAATTAATAAGAATAAATTCAGGTAAGGATTATTGAGTCCAATAATCAAGCACTGCCTTTAATGAGATGAAAAACATTTTGAATCTGTTGGCCAGTGAACTGTGATGTCTATAGTATTGATCACACATTCATTTTCTGAGCATCGGATAAGCAAGATCACTTTCCACGATCAAGATAGCAAAAAATGTGGCCAGTGATCTCATGTTAGGAAGGATTAAGGGTGAGCTGCCCTGCAAAGAATAGGGAGCCAAGAGCCACGCAACAGCAAGTCAAGCAGAGTAGTGCCCTCACCATCGTGGGGCCTGGTCCCACGTTGCCTGACGCAGAGAGTAGAGTGGGCCTGGCACAGCCCAAGGATGATCAGGCACACTGGCAACAACACAGCAGGCCAGACAGGCAAGACGCAGGGCTTGGCACAGTATGTCTGCAAGTTGCTCAGGCAGTGACGACGGGCAGCCTAAATACAGCTCCTGACTCGTGGGCAGAGGGTGCACAGATGGAGTGAGGCTTCTCCTGTCTCCTTCTCACAACAGACTTGCTTTCATGGCAGTCACCTCCATGGTGGCACATCTGCACCCAGTCGGAGAAGATCCTGAACACTGGCAGCCCAAGCCCTGGGATGAGGAAGGGGGACAGAAGCTAGAGGAGAATGCAGGAAGACATTACAGGACAATTAGAAACTGCTGATGCACTCAGGTCATTGATGGTTTATCCATTTATTTACTAAGCCTATAAATATTTATTTGATGACATTCTGGTCCGTTCTCAAATACAGCTCTTTGGGTTAAATTCCACCCCCATGTCTGCAGTTCATGGTGGAAGCAAAACAGTGGTATGAATTTTCTGTTTAAACTTAGTGGAGTTACCTTCTGTGAGTTGATCCTTACTCACATAAAGCTCTTGTTAATACTGGTGAACGACTTCTTTGGGAGCCTACAGCAGCAGTAGGTGCTACATTGCTGGAGCGTTTCATTCACGCTAGCAAATCCTTCTGTTTAGTAAAACACTTACATTCCCTGTATTGATTCAAGTTATCCATCTACCTGCTGCATTTCTTTGTCTCTAATAAGAGTCTGATTTAGAGTGGATTTGTGCTCTGTAACAAATGTATATGGTGTGTTACACATTTAACTATGATATTTATCCCTTAAAGCAGAGCCGGCATTTGATTCTCATGCAACCAGATCCTTCTGTTCTACAACAGAAGATGTTGAAGTTCAAGAGAGTCTTTAGGGTCACTTTTCCACCATTTTCAAAGATTGTCAAGTGTAAGTCTTATTCATTCTTTGAGATTCAGGAAGTTTATTAATAATTTTAATTGCAACTGTGGATTGCTGATATATGTAAATACTGGAAGTCTAGGTTTGTCATTATTTTAAGTTTGGCATATACTAGAAATACATTTTTTTTCTTTTAATTTACTTTTAAAGAAGGAAAAATAAGAAGGTGTAGATGTGGAGTTCTTTTGTACAAAACTCTGTTTTTAAGGCTTGGCAGATGCTTTAGAAAAGATAGCTTTTTATTAGTAATTATTTCTAATGTGCCTCTTTGTATATCTTTTGTGACTCTTGCCCTTTCAGGTTAATAGTACATTTTATTGAATAATCATTTATGAAATATCATTTAAAAACTCACAGAAAATTTTAATTATAGCAAGAACTATATTTGCTGACAATAAGATGTACACTAGCTAACATGTCTGTTTCTTTTCTTACGGGAATCCATTGTGAAGTACAATCCTAATTGTACCAAAAATAATGACAGACAAACAAAACATAATTCATTCTGTTTTTCATCTCTTTTGCTACCATCTTAGATGAAATTTTATTTTATTAAAAGCATGTGGTGCATAAATTATTAAAGTTCAGGAAGAGACAAAGATTTTGGAGATATTTTTGCCATAAATATTAGTGAATATAAGAAAACATGTTACATTCATTTGAAAATTTTAGATATCCTACAACAGGACCAAACCCGAATATTTGATTTTTAATCTGTTTCATTTACAATGTCTCAGAAAATCAAAATAATGAAGGTGCATTTCATTTCATGATATCTGAATGAGAGTATTTGAATACAGATTTATTTATGGGAGTTGGTTCCCTAAGCTCCCACTGCAGTCAGTGCAGATCTAGGACTCCAAACATAGGTGGCACCTAAAGGTCACTCTGTGGTGACACCACAGACAATCTCGAATGTCCCTGACGTCATGCAGGGGCGGCAGGTCTGTGGGAGATGTGTGTTTTTGTTGGAGGCCAGATGGGCATATCCTAGCACCACTCGGCACCTGGAAGCTGAGTGTGGGTGACTGAACTCAACTCCCTGTCACCACAGCTGGTAGTGGGAGTTTAGACACCTAACTTGTATATGGACACCTCCATCTAGATATTTTAATCCAGAGCCAAATACCATCCAAAAAGCCAGAGAAAAGCTGCCTGCATAAATTTTCACAACAGAAGCATGTGTGTATTTTCTGCCTGTTAAAAGCTACGTGTCATGACACATGTAGCTGTCACATTGGTGCACACTCCAGAAGTTAGTGCACTGTCAGATGAAACTAATTCTGCACCATATGATGGAAGATTGTTTTCAGTGTGGTATAACTGCATTTCCACAGTGCCAGATAAAATTGAAAATCTCTGATTATGGCAAAAAGCAGCCTAATTTATGCCTGAGGTGCCCCATGACGCAGGCCTATGCAAATTCCATCATAATCATGCAAAATCATTTTTAAAATCCATTTCCATGTGTAAAATAATTTACATCTGCCTATGATCACATGTCCCAGCATTAGTGGCCTCAGCAATTACATGCATGTCAACTTGCCAAGTACCTCTTCTGCTTAAGGCCTAACCCCCTTATTTTCTACCTACATTGAACATATGCAAGACACTGTATTAAACTTTACCAGACTATGAGAATGTTTATGTGAGAAATAATTGCAAATATTTATGGGAAAGAATATGTGCATGGTGTAAGTGCATAATCCACCTTCATATCAAGGGTAGATGTCTGTAAATTATACTCAAAAAACCTCACAGACACAACAAAAGTCACATTTTACAAAGCTTTATTGTATTCTGCAAAACCATCAGCATTTCTACAAATTCAGCAGTGTGGGAATTCATGTACTGATTTCTCAATATACTCAGTGTAAGGTTTGCAAAGTCCAAGAATGTTTAACCACACACATCCACTTCTAGAATCTAAACAGATGGCATGCAGCTAAAACCTATGTAATTAGAGCAATCTCCACTTACAGTCCAAAGATTAGGAAGAGTTGATAGATTCAGAAATCTCTCATGCATTGGTATTGATTGTTGCTTTTCAGTTCTGCTAACATATACACATTTAAGTTGGTTTGTGTTGTCACCAAAGTTTTGAATTTCAATATGCTCATATAACAGAATAAATGCATGGAATATGCATATTATGTATAGTGCAAAGGTACATATGTACTTCTATAATTAATAGAGCAACCTAGTAGCAGCACAGATTGTACTAATGGCATTGTGGGGGAGATACACTGCCTGAGATCTCTATGGTTAGCTACAAATTCTGGCACCAAACTATGAAAGCTATGCTTTCAGAATTCTTTGCCCAAGGAAAGTCTGCACAGTTGCTACACTTTTCTCAGTCCCACAGAATGGCCTGGCATGGTGGCAAATTTGTCTGTACTTTTCAACTGCGCTAACAAATCATATAAAGAGTTTTACTCAACTGGATGAAAAATGTGATTCACAGGAGCAAACACATCATCTTACCCAAAGTAGAATGAAAATGACCTTGATTTTAAACTGTCTACATTTATATTTATTTAATTAAATAAATAATTTTCTGGTAGTTTACTGCCACATACGCTTCCTGAATATTGAGTTCTCCTAGGACATGCAATAGTATCAGCTCTGACAGTCAAACTGACATCCAGTTTTTGCTGCCTTGCACCTGCTTTGAGATTTAATTTAATTCAGTTGACCTCTCCCTTTTTGATTTACCATATAATTTGGATAATGAGGAAAAAGGAAAGGCAGAGATTGAGGTATTTGACTAGTAAAAGAGTAGCAAATTGTGCTTTACAGTTTTTGATATGTTCTAGGTCAGCTCCATTTTAATTGCCTTGGCAAAAGACTGACTGACTTTTATTCTGCTATTGTCCAAATAACATCTGACAGGAAAAATTTTTGCCAGTAATTAGCAGTTCAGATGGCCTTCTAGATGAGGAAATGTGCTTTCTTTATACCTCGGATGGGAAGATAGCAACTTTTTGCAGTTCATTGTGTCAATAGCTTGCTGTCACTGATTTCCATGATACATAGCAGTGATGGTAAACCTGCCAAGGTGAGCTTTGTAAAACCGCTCTCAGTGCTGTCCCAGGGGTGACGGTCAAACTCATCACCATGGAGACTGGCACAAAGAAACCCTGTCGTTTGACACAAAAGAATAAATCTTTGACCAAACCTAGGATGCCCTGTCTTGAGTAAGTATCTTCTGAAGCGTTATCATCAGGTTGCTGAGCTGCTGTGCTGACTCTGTGATGAAAACATGTCTTGGCATCCAAGCAACCATGACTCAGAAGCACTAGCAGTCAAAGCACATGCTAAGTGGCCTTTCTGCATCGACTTGAGGATTTGTACCCTTACTAAACACAAAACACATTGCTTTGTTTTCTTTCCAAGAATCCTATAGTGATTCATTCCTAATAAATAAGAGATGGATTTACTTGCTCATTTTATGAGACTAGGATCATCTACTCAATGTGGTTCCTATCGTTTCTTCATAAATGCAAGATAAATTTCAAAACCTTGTTTTTCTTCCCTGCTTTGACTTCCTTCTTTTAATGGTAGGGAATTAAAGCCTGTTTTCACTCAGATCCAACTGAGCTGGCATTCAAAGGCCAATCATGTCCTATGGAGGATGCCCTTTTTAAAGAAAAAGTAATTCAGAACTTGAAGAATGAGAATAGAGATACTGCAGGCATGTAAAAGTTGCTCTCTGTGGTTTAAAAGCCGAGGGAAAACTGATTTTACAACTGCAGTGTGTAATACTTGGCGCCTATATGTGTTATATTCACCTGAGAACACATACACACACAAATAAGTAAACAAACAGTCCTAGTTCCTAGCTCTTCATCCTGCCTCTTGCCCTGAACTTCAAGACAGCCGATACAGATAAATAAAAAACAGTCCTAGTTACCAGCTTTCAATTTGCTTTTCTTGACCTGAATTTTAAGGTTAGGTTTGGGGAAGAGAGGACGCCAGCACTTCTGTTGGAGTGCCTGAGGAGAACGTGGGCTGAGGGAGTGCGGTGCATATTACGTTCTTTCCTTTTCAAGACAATATTCCATCTTCATGGTTACATTCGATGTGGATCTGAATCATATCAATTCAATTACAAAGTCACCTTAAATGAATTAGTATTGCACTGACCACTTCCATGACTCTGAAATATTCCAGACTGCCAACAGAAGTCCCAATTTCGTTACTGAATACCTACGTATGGCTGTAGCAATGCAATTTCTGTACCCAAGTTTTATCATTTGCACAGCTCCTGAAAACGATTACATTTTCAGAGTATTAATCCTGTTAACTAGAAAAGGTAAGCGTTTTTTAAATTAGTGGGATTTGCCAAGACAGTTGATATTCCCTTATCCAATTATTTATTCTTAATAGCTCACAAAGATCCATTCCGATATGAACCATCTAATTTTCGAAAGTATCTTAGAAGTGGAGGAAGCAATGTAGCAGAATAGTTTAGTTCAGGACTTGACAAAGAAATTCCAGATAGTTAATAGAAACAAAAAGAAATTATGTCTTCCCATAGTTGACAAACCATAGTCTTTTGTTTTATTTTATAAGTGCTATAATAAGTAAATGCATTTTCTGATGTGGGCATGTTCCTGCTCTGGTTTATCAGACATAAAATTTTTTCTGTGTTTCCTAATCAGGATAAGTAACACTGAAAAAAACCTTTTCTTCAAGAGACTAGTAGGATTTTTTTTAATACAATAATAAAGTTGTCCTCCAAAAATGTGTTTTGTATTTGATAAAAATGATTTATAAGCTCACATTGTTTGTATCAAACACCTATACTTAAAAAAAAAAAAGTGGAAAAAATCAGTCAGCAACTAATACAACTTAAAAAAATGTTAAATAGCTCTATTATTAAAATTACTCTTCCTTTTTTTTAATTCTGTAGATATAGTGTTCTTTTTCCATTTACAAAACAGCAAAAAGTTTTCACTTTGCTTCATTTTCAAATAAAATCCCTCTCTCTGTAGCTTTGCTATACTATTACAAATGGAATTAGGACTGTTGTCTTAAAGGTGGAAGGAGCTGCTGCCTTTTTCCATGTGGCCTGAGATGAAGAAGTCAGTGTAGCAGAACACAGAGCACACTCCAGCACTCGCATGGTGCCCGAAGGCAGCGTGTTTTCTGTAGGCAGCTGACGCTATATTTCTCACCACTCTCCTACCCTGAAGGCCCAGGGGAATCAGGAGGTTGAGACAAGGCAGTAAGAAGACCATGCGCAATTCACTCCAATGGTTCTGTCTGTTTTGCAGATTTTGTTCTTTAATTAAAAGTTGTTGATGATTCATTAGAATGTTTTCCTTAACTCCTGAGAAGTTCCGTGGACTGCTCCAGCGTGACTCTTCTCTCAACGTGGAGTGGTTCAGACCGCACATTGAAACTACTAAGGAGTAAAAAACAGTAAGGAGTAAAAGAGACATAGCCTAAAAACCCAGAGGAAATGCTGTTCAGACAAAATATAGATTGTGTTCAATCTAGGGTATTTGAAAGTAAAAATAGCTGTTGTTTTTTTGTTTTTCTTTTTCATGCATTTGTGAAGAACAATACCTTTCAGCTAAATGTGACACCATGATTCAGTAAAAAGGACATAAAATTAAAATGTCCCCAAACTTGAGCATGCCACTGTATAGATACTGTATACAGTTGTAGAGACAATAATTTGCTGTTGGCTTCTGCGATATTTTAGCTGTAAAAGAATCTGTTTCAACCTACATAACAACATTAGAAGGTACAATGGGTTTCTATAAGGCATATAATTCATCATCCTTTCAAACAAACCACCTGGCATTCATCCTAGAAAAGGACAATTTTCCTTAAAGAATAAACTCTTATTTCATGGTCTATGTTTACTTAGACAAATAGCTGCCTTGGGAAATGTGGAACAGCACTTATTATTAGTGGAATGGTCTGATTCTTTCTGTTATCATCTCTGACTGAATCGGTATGAGGAAATGAAACAGGGTCAGGACATGGATCAAGAATGGGGCTGTGACTGCCCACGACTGTTCGTACAATCTCTGACAAGGCTTTGGTTGGGGACAGCAAGCACTGCCAGCATGATACTTGAGGAAGAGACAGCCTTGGCTAGGGATTGTTCCCAAGCAGCAGTATGGATGAGGCTTTCAAATTAACATGACCTGAGATGTGCCATGTGCCATCAGTGCCATCAGTGCCAGAGAATGGTCCCCTTGCCCATTTTGGTTAGTAGCATAGATATAACCTGTGTGTAGTGCATCTTGCCTTCCCCTACCACTTGTGATGGCACAAAATAAATGTGTTTTTCGTGACTTGCTTTAAGTCATCCATATTTCCATTCATGGAATATTAATGAAAGATCATTCTTCATCCTATTTTAAAGTGCTGATGAAAATCTCAAGTTCACTGATGTATTCCATATCTTGTCAAGTACTATGAGGAATATAGCAACAGTATATTTCCCAGATTAAAGTTTTTTCATGTGATCTGCTCTAGTACATCTTGTTAATGTACAGAATGAAGCATTTCATTGTAACAGAAGGAGGAAAAATATACTGCAAAGAGACTTTTTTGAAGTGGCTGTCAAACAGTGAAGCTGCACGTTCACACAAAAAGCTGCTGTTAACCTGGAAAAGGAAGTCCCACTGGGGCTACTTAATTGTGTAAGGAAGTCAGAAGGATTTTACTGCAGTATCTCAAAGTGCAAGTGAATCTAAAGGAATGAGATTCACCCACACATCTCTTACAAAAAACATCCTGGGTCACAATAAAAATATGCAGTAAGAAATACTGAGTTAGATGCTTTTTTAAGAAGACATCACTCCATGAGAATCTGACCCACTCACTTTGACTACAAAAGTAACATCATTTCATCCTAATTTCTGAGCAAAGAGAGGAAGGAGGTGACATTATACATCCATAGTCAAAACACAGCATAAATATGAAGCGTTAAATTTTAGGTACCCCTGGATCCAGACAGCATTAATAAGTAGTTACTTTTTTTTGTGTTTCTGAATATGGATTAAAGTCAGTGTATACAACATGAGATCTTCATGTGGCAGAGATCAGTGGCTCCAGTGTACAAATTCAGCCATGGATGGGCTTTTATACTGGGATTCTAGAGTATTCTTTTACAATCGTTTTACATTATAGGCATAAAAACTATGATGCTTATGTATCAGAGGTTAAATACTGGGTTTATAAATGTACTGTCAGAGTTTTCTTTTGTTTCTACATTTCAAGAAAATTACAGGAAAGGATTATTTTTATGGTTCACAACAAAATGTGACTTTCTCAGAAGAAATGAGCATCCTTTCTAGTGCCTGATTTAAAAGTCCACTAAAGTCGATAGAGAGACTCCCATGGACTTCATTGAACTTTAGATCAAACCTTAGATGAATCACAGTAGGACAGCATTTATATTAATTTTATAGGTATTTGCTAAGCAATGACCTTCTTCTGATTTTTCTTTATTTCCCCCCCCGAGGATGTTATTCTGTGCTCAGACTGTCATCCGCATCAGTGGGAGTTCTGTATATAAATCTGGCAGGAAGTGAGCTCTCCCCTACTTTTTGGGTTTTGCTGTTAATCAGCCAAGGTTTCAACTATTTTCTCTGTCTCAAATCACAAGTCCCATCCTATAGCTCAGTTCAGTTCCTATCTAGCTTTATAACCTGAACTAATCCACACCTTTCTCTCCTCCTACTCTGGTCTTGATGCATAGACAACACTCACATTCATGACAAGACTGTACCTTTACTTGCCAGGTGCATTGAAGACCAGCACAGTGTGATCTAAAGAGATTGGAAATTATACTCTCATCAGTCTGTCTTGCCAACACTTTCCTTGTGGCAGCTTCATGCCCAGGCAAGCTTAATTTGTCCCAACATCTTGTGTGATTAGCATCTGTTTGTAAGCTGGGGATTCTGCTTAAGACAGGATTGTCAAATTAGGTGAGCACTCAATTGTTTCTGGTTTATGATGCTATCAGCCATATTTTATTTACACTATTCATGCAAGTAGAGCACTTGATGGAATTCCTGGCTAATACTGGAATTCCATCACACTAGATGTTGCAAAATATGCATTAAAAATATATATTCTTGTCCTACCAGATTAGAAGGGATAATATAAAAGAGGTATCACTGTCTCCACTCTGCAGAACAAGAAATTAAAGTATAAAGACATGAGGAGAGATTACAAAGCAGTTGTTCTCCATGTTGGAAAGCAGGTTTAAGGTCTTGGAACCAATTTGAAGGCTGAAGCAGATGTAAGAAGAGCTGGTATCTCTAAATACATGACACACACAAGGTTATTCTAATGACCAATTTCCCTCTTCTTTGATAACACAAAAACCAAGGCTCCATGACAAGCAGAAATCTCAGTGTGGATACAGTCCTCATGCAACATGTCATCCACTCGTGCCTGGTTATACTCCAGATATTGGTGGCAGCTGTGCCTGAATCTGGATCTCCTATGATCTATGTCTTTCCTGCTTCTGCAGGCTGCCAGGGCAGATCTACATGTAACATAGCATTGGATGTACACAGACAAGCACGTCTGGAACACACTGGGGTGAGTGGTACCATTCCAAGAAGATGTACACTTCAGCGTGAGCTGTTAAAGCAAACAGAGAGGGTCTCTGTCACAGAGGAACTGGTTATGAGAGGAGACTATTTTTGTAAGCTAGTGACAGCATATATTTAAGGCAGCAAATAAATCAACAGATCCCAAAGTAAATAAGATTTACATTTTACATTTGTACTAACACTCTTCTGCAGCTTCCTCCTTATCTTCTTGTTCAGGCGTACTCTCTCACCTCCCTCCATTCTCGAGATGACTATATCTTCATCAGATTTATTGATTTGGATTGTTCAAAGAAGCAAACCTGTTTTCATAGCACTGACAGCAGCACAGATTACCATTTGAGAGTTTGGGGCTACTGAATAATTGAAAGCCTAGACTTCTAATTTGGTAAGCTTGAAAGTGAACTGAGTGTTATCTTCCAGTCTCTCTGTGTTTGAAATAAAAACTACAAATTCACAGAAAATAAAAGCCACTTCTTTCTATTTTTCTGCCTTAAAAAGATAACTTTATATCTGCTGCTCAGAAAATGATCTTGGTCATCATCTGCATAAATTACAAGTTGCTATATGACCAACATTTTAAGAGCTTTATTTTGCCTTCTTCAAAACAAAAGTTCACATTAGAATATCAGGAAGTTGCAAGGTATACTTAGAGGCCATGACAGGTCTTATCACAATGGGTGTGAATTCTCCATGACTTATTTCCGTTGAGGTTTTTTTTGGGGTGTTTTTTAATAGACTTTTCTAACCATACAATGATTTTATTACTATATTCTTCTGTTTCTGCCTTCCTTTAACTTTTTTTAATTTAACCTTAGAATATCAAGAAGGTAAAAAAATACAAGCATACATATATATACACACATGCATATATTTATATAGATGTATTGTGCTGGTATAGTTGGGATACAGTTAATTTTCCTCACAGTAGATAGTATGAGGCTATGTTTTGGTTGTGCTGAGAAGAATATTGACACTAATGTTTTCAGTTGTTGCTAAGGAATGTTTATATCAAGTCAAGGACTTCTTCAGATTCTGATACTGCCCCTGTTCTCCCAGCTTCTTCTGTACAATATGGTGGGAGGGAACACAGCCAGGACAGCTGACCCAAATGGACCAAAGAGGTATTTTTGCGGTAAATTGTCATGCTCAGTGTATAGGCTGGGGGCTTTTGACCATAGGGCAGTTTCCCATGGACAGACTATCAATCACTGGGTGGTGAGCAATTGTTGCATTGTGCATAATTTGATTTTGTATATTCTTTTTCAGTAATATTACTATTTCCTCTCCCTTTGCTGTCTTATTAAATTGGTTTTCTCTCAACCCAGGAGTTTTTTTGTTTTGGTTTTTTTTTTCTTCCCTCAACTCTCACTCTATTCCACCTGAAAGGGAGGGAGGTTGAACAAGCAGCTATGGGATACTTAGTTGCAAGCTGGGACTAAAACACAACATGTATATAACAATATTTTCTTTATTTCTGAAATGCATCAGAAAAGGCAAAGCTTTTTCTTTTCTGAAAGTATTTTGCATGAGACAGGGTTTTGGGGTTTTTTTCCACAAAAACTGAAAAAAAAAAAACCAAACCAAGAATCTGATAAGATATTATAGGATGTATGCATAAGCTACTCATTTAATATTATTGGATGTTTATGTTTTCTCAATACATTAAGTATCCCCAATCTAACTTATGGCCCCAGAAACAGAAAATAAACTCAAGTGGTATGAGGGCAGGGGTATCACAGCATGTCAAAAGCCTTTGAGCTTCTTGTTCAAGAAAGCTATTGCATAGCTCATGATACCTTGAGAAAGGTTCACAGTGAAACATTTATCCTTACCAGTAGATAGCTGCTGAACAAGAGGGAAGAAAGTTCAGGTCAGGGTATAAAAAGTGTGGAACTACCAGTAATTACTTAGAGGTTACATAGTCTTTTTTGAACTATATTGAATGGTACCGGCTGGCTATCTATACAGAAATGACCAGAACAATATTTGGGCTGGAACAACTCCTGATCGGTGTTCTTTCAAGCCCCCTGGGGGCCAAACCCATGAGAATGAAAATGATCTGCCGGGAAACTGGTCCCTAAACTGTCTCTTGAGGGAATGACACATTTTGCTTCCCATGGGCTAAAAGACCTATTGCAGTCCTGTGTATCCTTCAATAGCTGATCCCAGAGGCATCAGTAAGACAGTCAGAGCTTTCTGTGCACAGAAAATGCTCTATTTATTTCCTTGCATAACACACCACACTGTCAGAATTTCTGCAGATATTGCACACATAGGGCAAGATTCAACCCCTCAGCTTAATTCAGCCACTCTGTGTTAATTGATTCTGCACACAACAGCCCTCTAATCAAGAGAGCACTATACCGGGCATTTTGTTCTTCCAAGTACAGTCTGTCTGTGGCTTGACCAGGTCCCAGAATCAAAAGTGGTTATGGTCATGCCATCTCATCTAAAAAAGTTGTCATAGTAATTCTGAAAGTCAAGTAGTAGAACAAGGCTGACAAGGTTCTTGGCAACAAATTGATTTCGTGACCCTTGGGGGGAAACAGATTGAGACATCAGCAGGATACAAGGGACCTCATGGGAAAAGCCATTGGAGTCTGTAGGAGGTGTCCGTCACTCTGACTTATCTCACAGCTCATCACAGTGACTGCCATAGTTAATGATAATGAAAGTGAACTTATTTATGGAATGGTTATCTTGATCAGAGCTTGGACAAAAATGTAAAACAATGTGAGTGACAATATTTTGAAATATAAGGAAAAGTCATTTAAATTTACTTCAGTGAAATATTGGAATATCCCACCAGGCAAACCAGGGAAAGAAGAGGAGGGAAAAAAAAAGTTGGTAGATGTGATTTAACCTTTAGCTCTGATCTTGCTTGAATAAAAGAAAACAACTTCTTTAATCTGATACATATTTAAAAGTATGTTGCTTTCCACCCACAAATAAATTCCATTCCAAGCTCTAGCAGAAACACCACCTGGAAGTTAGCCCAGGACAAAACAGGCAACTTCATTGGGAAATGCAGGAAATAAAATGTCTGTCTCTTGCTCATGACTTTTAGTGGTATTTCAGAGCAGGATCACCACTGTTGTTTGATGGCCTCCTCACAGTTTTATCATGACCTAACCCTGAGATGGTCTGCTCTCAGCAAACCTTGTAACACTTTGTCACTGACTTGCCAGGCACAAAATGTCGTGTTTATGTCCAAGATACATAACTTTTTTCCTTCTATTTTTTCCCAGCTTGCTAGAAAAATGTAATGAAAATATCTAGACTCATTTACGCCTACTTCTGTCACCTTCTGTTTGTGCCCCCACTCTCCCCATCCTGTAATACATTGCTCAGACATAAGTGCAACCATCGGCTCTGGAAATAAAACAATGAAGGCAAGTCCAGGGGATTCACAGGGTATTTCTCCAAATGTACTACAAACCTACAGCAAGGATCTCTTTTAAACACCACCTCAACTTTCTCTAATATCTAATCACATTTTAACCTCTCTTACTTTGCTGCAGAAGTTTGAACTAGATCCTCAGAGGTTTTTTCCCAGCTCTATCATACAAGTCTTTTTTTCTTCTGGATAAATAACTGTTTTCTCCTGGTAGTTAACAAAAAAATGAAGCACTAGAAAACAAACTTAATTACCAAGAGGATATTACATTGGAAAGAAAGACATTGAAAATAAAGGTTCAGCACAGCAGCTAGGATTTTCAGATCCTTAAAGACAGACTCAGGTGGAGTTAGGGTTCATGAATGAAAACCAACAACCAAAATATCCCCAGCACGGCCCTACCTCAACTGAAGGCTCCCTGTCCAATATAAACTTTCCTCAAGGCACCTGCGGTTCTGTCTCTGAGCCAAATTCATTGGTCTGAGCAGTGAGGTGGGCAGCTCCTCCTTGAGCCTCATCCTGAGTCCAAAGCTGCTGGAGAAAGGTCTGATCTGACTGGGGCTCATAGGACAAGCTCAACACTATTAGGATGTAACCACTCACAAAATATGCCAGCAGTGATTTTCCTTTTAAAAGAACTGCTGGAGCAGTAATGAAATGGTAACAGCATTACTGCCAACAAGGGTGGTGAGAAGCTTGTTCAGAAAGTGGGAGACTTGGGTTCACTGACCTCCATATCCTGTGGCAGTCCAGCTTGTACTTACCTTGCTGTAGTGGCCTCACCTGTGGAGAGCAACATGTTCCTCATTGCCAGAAAGAGCTGTGCCTCATCACAGATGAAGAAGAAGTGTTCTGGAAGAGAGAGGGTGAGTAAACAGATGTGGAGGTGGAAGGTGACCCCACTTCTCCAGCCGAGTGCAGTTGGAAAGCATGGATCTCACTTCTTGTCAGTCCCATATTTCTAATAATTTTATATGGTCTAATGTCTTCTTTTAAAGTTATGTTTTCCAAAGGCTATTAAACTAATTTCTATTTACTCCACAAACATTAGATAACTAGCAGGGTATTTTCAGCATAGAGAAAAGAAGCAAGAACCTTGTGGTGGAGGGAATTGTTATTTGCAAACTCATAACTGTCTTCTACAAACGGTTTATCACAAAAGATGTCAGGTCCCCAACTAAATATAGGTTGTTTCTGTACTAAATTCAGTTGTCTGGTAAGGACCCCATTCTTGACTTACTAGGTTTACTATTTAGTAGTATATTTCTGCTAGCATCTGGCAGAAAAAAATAATAGTACAAATAATGAAAACAAGATTAATATGGAAAAAAAAAAAAGCACTAAAGTTATCTGGAAAAACCTCTATGTCTAGGAAACATTGCTTAAAAAGAGCTTTCAGTAATGTCCCCAGAAAAAGGCATGTAGTTTATTATAACCACAGAAGGTCTGACAGCATCACCAAATTATCCAAGTGGTTGTCATTCAGATATGAATGAGGAGCTTTCAGAGAAACTCATTCTAGTTCATGAGCATTCAGGCCACACACTTCTACCCACATGCACTTCCATATTTCAGTTAATAATCTTCAAACTGAAAGAAAAGGAATGAGTCAAAATAATAGAGTATATTTTTTTTTCCTCCTCAGAATGGAAAAATATAACTTAAACGAGAGAAGTATAGCTTCAGATCAGAGCACGGAAAGATGGGAGCTGTGCTCTGTAATTGGGTTGTGTGGGAATAGATTACCTTGAGTAAAACAGGATCTGGACTTCTGCATCTGAAAAGTTTGGAATCTGACTTGGGAATGACACAGAGATGTCACATAGCTCAACACCATTAATGAAAACAGGTGTCATTAAACAGTCAAGGTCAACAGATAGTGGGCTATATTTCAGTCTGTTGAGAAAACAGAGGAGAACAGTCAATGTTCCAGGGAAGACGGACTTCTTGATTCTTTACCAGCACTATTCTTTACTGGAATATATGATCATCCTACTAGTTTGTACTGGGTGTCCAGATGTTGGCAGTGGAGGGGCTGCAGGGTTGGCCTCAGTATGAAGAGACTAGGGGCTGCCCCATATCAGACAGGACCAGTTCCAATGGACCCACCGCTGCCATCCAAAGCTGAGTTTGCCAGCCATGCTGGTGGTGTCAATGTCATGGCATATTTAAGAAAGGGTAAAACCACTGTGAGGTAGCTGTGAGAGAGTTGCAGTCCTCTGCAGCTCATGGAGGACCACAGTGAAGAAGATACACTGCAGACCATTGAAGGCCCCACTGAAGAACGGGGTGGACATTTCAGTCAGATCCTGTCACAATTCTTGCTTCTTTTTCCACTCCTTGCTCCTGGTCAGGCATGACAGTGTCCGTCACGTTCTGCTCCTGAAGCTTTTCATATTCATGTTGGCTTCTTCTGTGTGGTGCTGGTGGGGCAGCAGCACTCACAGCCCTCTTCGTCAGACTGTCAGCAAGGAGGACTTCCAGAATGGGTCTCACCAGGCCACTGAGCAGCCTCAAATGGCACATGATTCATGTGAGAGCAGCTATGAAGAACCTGGTTGTCTTGCATACCCAAAGCAGTTTTAAAAATTAGGTTTTTCCAGTCTCATCTGCTTCAATTTTGGGTAGATTTTCACAAAGAAATAAAAAATAAATCACACTTCTCATATCCAGCCCCTGTGTATATGCTCAGATCCTTAACCAAGCATCTTTGCCCACAGATTTTTGGTGAAAACATGAAATCATTAAAAAAAATTAAACTGGATCCCCATTCTCATAATTTCTCAGTGTATATTTATATAGGCATATCTGATACTGTTTACAGCTTAAAACTCTTAAACAAAGTCCAAAGATTTTCTATCCCACAACACAAATTTTTCAGAAAGAGCACAAATGGAGTGGCAAATTCCAGCTCAAGCACTGAACTTTGGCTACTATCGGGTATTATCTGCTGAAATTCTGTTCTTATAAATTTATGGCAACACTAGCACATATTGTGCTCTATCTTTAGTAAATGTATTACTAGTCCCAGTAACTATTAAATCTCTGCTGTCACAGATTAATGATGGTCTAATAACATCAATGGACATTGCCATTTAATCACTCTAAACCAGACATGTTACAGAAAGTTTAAGTATGACCAATAAGAATCAATAGAACAGGATTATGCATCAGCCAGAAAGATTTTTCTGGTTTAATTACCAGTGGTTTGATTTCTACTCTAGCTCTGTTAAATTTTATTAATCTTTTTTCTTTCCTTTTTTTTTTTTAATAAAGATCAATACATTTTTTGGCTTATATCATATATTGAATGTTTAAATAAAATATATTTTAATATCATTTTACATATTGCATTTATCAAGACCAATGTATTTATATTTTATATTTTATTTTATAGATATGCCTTATTATTTTGTGCTCTAAAGATCCTTCTTATTTATACACAAGAACAGAGAGCCTCTTTATTCTTTGGTGTCTTAAACCAAAAATACAATTTTTAGTGTCTTGTGACCTGTGTAGCCAAAAAACCTAAACCAGCTAAATCAAAATTTGCCTTAATGAAGTATTATGACATATAAGAAACTTTTATAAAAGGATTAGTGCTATCTGATGGCTTTTTGGTTTTTAATTTTTGATATTATTTTCATGGTTGTTTCCTTTTGCAGTAAAATATTTTTGAGTGTTTCTGTGAAAATCTAAATAACAACTATTTTAACATTCCTCTGCAGTGTGTTTTTGTTCTTACTATTCTGAATCATTTATATTAAATGCATAATCTACTAATATTGTGACTACTTCCGAATGAACTGCAGGATGATAATTTGATTCATAATTTAAATAGGCATCTGTGCAAGTATCTTTTCTCTGAACTATGAAAGACAATTCACCATAATATTTCTTAATAATATTTTACATCAAGAAATAGAAGTATGTCATTATTATCTCTTTCTAGACTGGTTCCATTTTACTAGATATTACTCTGTAGTTCTCCAGCCTGCTTTATCTCCTCCTATAATTAGGAGGATATTATGCATGTCATTACTGACTTTTCCACACTGAGCTGTTCCTATAAAAATTCATATTATTATATGTTTGCCGTTGACCATTGCTAAAAAAGGATTAATTTCTTATATGTTATAAACTTGGAAGAGGACTGTATGTGTGCTTAAGAATAAAAAACTATTAACAGGGTATGGGAGTTCAGATATAAAGCAAACCTCAAGATGCCTAGCTCTCTGCCTGTTCTATTTCTTGAACAGGATTTGTGCACTCAGGGGAGAGCAGACATGTATAGCACCTATATGTGGATTTTATTTCCTGCATGATGTAAGCAAAAATCTTTAATTCTATGCTCAAACCACGTGGTTGGAAAATGTCTCTGGCCTTAACAGAAACCTGAATAAGGACAGCAAATCATGCTTGTTCTAAAACACAAGTATTTCCTAATGTTGCAAGATAACATATAGTCGGGGAGGTTTTTTCAGTGATCAACATCCTGTAAAACTAGATTTTCGGGAAGTCTTAGCTAAGAATGGGTAGAAATTAGTTTACGTGTAAGGATAGTACAGTCTACTCTAAATGAATTGAGGCAGTTGTAAAGCCACATGTGCTCTGTAGCATAGGTCCTTCTGACTGATTCCAGTGTGAGGTTGTCTCAGCAAATGTGAAATACCCTGTGATACACACAAGAATAGTAAGGATTTCTGGGGTATCTTTTTTTCACAAACTAGTAGGGTCAACCCCAAATCTTTGAGGCTTTTTAGAGGCTCCGAGACATTTACTTTTAAGACACTTACCCACGGTTCAGAAAAAAATAATTCCACTAGCTATCCAATTCAGTGTCAGTCTCCCCATATCAGTGTCCTCACACATCCCAGGAGAATAACTGTTACTTGAACATCAGGTTAGCTTCCCTGTAAGTGTGTATTTACAGAAAATGAAATGGTTTCAATAAAAGATACAAAGAAAACCTCTTTGATATCTTGGGATGTGGAAAGCTGCACTTCAAACCCCTGGAATAAGCTAGACACAGTGGGAGTCTTGAATTATAGCTGCATATATCCTTAGCATGTGTCGAAACCACTTGGCTGGTGAGTAGCTGCATGGATGGTTTCATAATCTTGGCTTTTCATCTTGGTCTTGATATAAGACCACCCTGCATGAGTGTTCAGATAGCTGTGGCAATGTCCTACCTGCAGTCATAAATGTCAATAAACCATATCCAGCCCATCATGAACAGCTGAATGACTTCTTGTTCTAACTGCATTCATGGCTGGATAGCTAAGAACCCCAGATATGTAGATGCCACATTTTAGGTAAATGTACTTTGTACATAAATTTAAAGAAACTCATCATACTTCTCCAGACTTCCTAATAGCAGCAATATAAAAAGTTTATCACCTGTCTCTTAAACATCACCAGAGTCAGCAGAAAAGGATCTGAAAAATTCAGTGAACAGCTGGTGAGGGAAAGTCCACTGAAAATTACTGAGACCAGAAGCAGGAAAGAACACATGTAAAAACACAGAATAAACTAGCAATGCAAATATATCCTTAGAAAACCGGGCCATAGAAAACAATTATCATGAAAGCCCCTATATAACAGGAAGAGATGAAGAATGGATTGTTATTACTAAAGGGTAAAATATCTGTCATACAGCTGGCTAAAAGTGTTAAAATAAAGCATCTCCCAGAATCAAGTGAGTCCAAGTAACATACCATATGAGATCATTTCTCATTACAGCCTGTTAAATATGGAAAAGAACCAAAATGTGGGAACTAAAAACCTTTTATAGAAGTACACCTAAAAGGCAGGCAGATTATCAGTAAGACCTCAACCACCTGTTACTAATTATTTTAGCTTCAGGTTCCTAAGTAAACACAGATGCAGCAAAACTAATCTGAGAAAAAGAAATGCTCAAGTAGAATGTAGAAAAAAATCCTTATCCATTACACTTCATTTATAAGACCCATCCTGAGAGATAATCACTTTTGAATGAAACAATTAATGACTTCTTTTCATACCAAGGGAAATTACTCCCCTAAGCCTGTATAAGGTTTATTGTGTTAGAATTGAGGTGGAATTCATCAAAAAATAAATAAAAGCCTTATCCAAGGTGAAATATGGTTCACAGGATGGTTATGGATGCTATATTTTGAAAGGCATTCTCGCCACAAATTATTAGCACACTGGCAGAGCAAAAGGAATAGTTATGTGGGAAAAATGCATGGTAAATGAAAGCTGAGGGAAAAAAAACCAAACCAACCAAACAACAAACAAACACAAACCCAAGCCATAGACTTTCAACATTAAAAGAACTGCTGAATAAACCCTAATATACTTTAAAACTCTATGTGACATATCAGGTCTATTTACCAGCCTACTAGGAAAAAGGAGAGCTTTGCCCCTGTGCATCACTGAGCTGTGTCACATTTCAGAACCATTTTCACTCTCTGACTAAAATTTTAAGCAAGCAAAGTGCCATGGACACTTTGCCATGACTTGTCATCAGGGAGGCCAGGAATGTTAACACCATGTAGAATGTTAATCATGTGCCATCTCCTTCTCCTGTGCAACATGAAGTACCACCTCACTTCATCACAGAGAAGAAAGTTTTGATAGATCTTCTATTGCTGCTCCAGAGCGAATTCCAGCAGTTTCATCGCCCTACATAAATCTCAATATGTGTATCGGCTCTTGGTGAAGGGTAAAAAAAAGTCATCGTGAAAGAACAAAGTACCAAGATAATCAATGAAAATGCAAGGCTAAGCAAATTCAAACCAAATGGTATTTCAGTACAAAATAGAATACTAGAATCTCATAATAAGGTACTCCGGGAAATAAAAGAGGATACACAGTCGATGAAATAGATTTGAAATCCTAAAGGTCTGAACACACTCTGGTTGAAATCCACTTTCATGCAAAGCAGCAGTGAAAGGCCGGTGTGCCAGCAAGCAGAGCACAAGGAGGGTTTAGTTGGTGCTGCAGAGGGTGAATTTCATTCAAAATGGTTTGGACTTTGGGAATACAGCCAAGACCACCAGTGCATATCTTGACAGAGTAGCTCTATTGCTTCAGTACTAGTGTTCAGCCTCAGCTACCTAGGACATTAAGAATGTGCAGCCTATTCATTATGGCTTTAAAAAATATGTATTTTAACAGCTTGAAAAAGTCCCGCAGGTAATTTCATCGTGAGCAGATCAAAAAGCAGTCATGGACAGTGAACATCAAAGTTTGATTTCTATTGATACATACATAAAAATCAAGGAGTGTCTATTTTACTTATCTTAAAAGAATAGCTTCAGTGATTAGCATAAAATAATATTTAAATCTAGATAAAGGTAATTCTTTGCACTCGTATGAGTTTTAACCACCCTCACAAATCAGTTGGGAAACGTAAAAAAAACTTAAAAGTAGAAGGAAGACTTTGAAATGCAGCTGTTGTTAAGATGGTCTCTGATCACAGCCCCAGCATTGACATTCCAGTAGGTTTGAGCAAGGGCCAGTGGGAGAAGTGAAATCAGCTGAATAGAAATCGCAGGGGAAATTATCATACTTAAACAATAGCCAAAATCCCTAATTAGAATGTATCCACAGACACTAAAGTTCATACTTAAACTTCATTAAAGAGGGACCTGGGATATTCAGTAAGCAAAACTCCTCAGTTTCTCTTAGCTGTGTATTTTGTATGGATACAAGAATCTGCAAAGGGGAGTTTGTAGATAAGTAAATAGTTTGTGGAGGATGTACACATTCCTTTAACTATTTATTGGGAGTTTTATGGTAAAGACAGATGAAAAGCAGATACAGCCTTAAAGTGGGGAGGTTTGCAATTAACTAGTGTGGTAGACCTGATTTTATGCCATGCATAGTCAATGTTTCATCAACTCACAAAGAGTTGAAGCACTTTTTTATTATCAGAGGTAACTGAAGGTAAGTTTGAAAATCTTGGGGTACTTAGAAACCTAAGCAGAAATCTGACAAATATTTCTTGAAAGGAGAATTATCTGTCAGAACTGACTTACTTCATTAGGACTGCATGGTAAAATAAAAGCTCATCCACATTTTGCTTAGAGAGATTTTTATTATGAAGTCCCTTGTGTCTTGATGTTGGAATATTTAACCATTGACGCAAGGAAGGAAGAAAGTCTTGCAGCAGGAGAAATCCCTCCACTAAAGAATGAAAAATTATAAACCAAAACCATTAGGCAGTGTACTAAACCAAAGAATTGTGTAACATTTTTATCAGCTTAATTTCAGTCTCCATCAAGATGCAAAAACTTCTATAGGTCAAATAAATAATTTTTCATACTACATGACAGAAGCAGAAGGGATTTATAATTTCTCTCTGCAGATTGATAGACTTTACACTGAACTTTCCACTCAGCTCAGGTAAAGTTCATCTTATTTATGGATAAAACAGAAAATACAAGAGCTTCTTTGAAACATGAAATACCAAAAGATAACAATGCACAACCAGGGATCAAATGATCTTAAAGTGAAAAATGTGTATAGTAGCATTATATGCTTAGGTTGTTTCAGTTGACTACTATTTTTTCTGCTGATTTTCCAAATCTGACTTTCTTCTAAATATCAGCTGCTTACTTGGTTGATATCTTCAGAGAATTATGGTCTTTGTAGGAATCCAGAGTAACTAGGCAAACAGGTTCAATATCAATTGAGAGCAGGTAATAGTCAAGTTATGTTCTGATTTATGTTGGTCCCTGGATTATAATTATAGTTTATATTACCATTGCACTTAGCAGTCTTTTCTGTTAGTAGTAATACTAAAACCTATACAAAAAATTGTTGAGTTGTTCAACAAATAATCTTTAAACCTAAAAAGATTGGGAGATTATATAGACTTAATTTAAAAACCAAGAAACTAAAATTAAGTGGCTCTACACAAAAAAACCTGTGTCAGAATTGGATTCTGGACTCACATCTACTGAGGTTTTTTATCCCATGCAGCCAACCTTCATCATTAATGTTACACGACTTGTTACAGGATTAATGTTTTAGTGCAGTTTACAAGTAGAAACTCAGATTCTGCAAATTGCTTACTATTTCAGACTGTATTTTCACCTGAGTGCAGGAAAAAATACCCAACCATGAATACTGCATGTTTATTCTAATGAAAACACATGGAACAGAAAGAAGGTGGTTTTGTCCCCTTTATTTAGCTTTCGGTTTTCCCTGAAAAACAGACACAATTATTTGCTGTGACACAGTTTTAGAAGCAATTTAAATGCCTTTAAATGGGGAAAAGATATTTAGACTTGAGAGAAGCACTGCGTGAGACCTAAATACCAGCAACATCAAAAAAGAGAAATTAAGCAACTGCAACAGGTACACATCTGAGGCAGAGAAGTACATCAGGCTGCAGAACCTGAGATCAAATACTCCTGATTTTCCTTTTACTCTTTGGGATCGTTTCTCTGATAAATAATTCACAGACTGCAGTGCAAAGTAGTTTGCATACTGACAAGATTAAAAAGAATGCTTTGTCTGGGTTAAATTTACAATCTGAAACCTTCCTTTAAAATGTCAAGCAGGTAATTAATTTAAGATGGTTTGCCAAGCAGAATCTCTGACCCTGTCAGAATAATTTCATTTCTTGAGGGTGAAGGGGATATTACATTTATCTTTCTGGAGACTCTGGTTTGTTTTCTTCTTCCCTTCTCCTCTCTTCTTGCCACCTATTACCTGCTTCATAACGTCACACTGAAGCAAAAATTACTGCCACAATCTTTTCCTCATTAATTTGTGACGATAAAGCAAACATTGGCTGCAAATTGACAATGAATAGGGAATAGAGTACAAGTCAGACCTCTTGACTTGAACAGAAGATGAGCATTTTCTGCAGAGAGAGCTCTCCCCTGCCTGAGCATTCAGACAAGCATTTTGAGTAGCAGTGGGAAATGCATAAATTCAACAGCATGAAGATTCGCTTTTGGCATAGCAAAACATCCTGTCCCACATATGCACAGTAGTGTGCTTTCTTATGAATGAATGCCTAAATGCATGACAATCAGCAGGATTTTTACATCTGCTCTTCAATCCAGGTTTAGTGGTGTAAAATTTTATTAGAAATTGTGTCACCTCAGCTAATCCCTGCAGGCAGTGTGAGATTAAACAATGCAGTAACACTATTTGGAGGCTTAATTCTAAATTTGCATGGTTAGGTGGAAGAAAGGGGGATTGGAAAACAGAAAGATGCCAAAAAAGCAAATACAATTAACTTACCTGAATGCATAGTGAATTTTCTCTTAGAAGCAGATTGTGACATTGTATACTAATTAGTTAAAACAAATGTCACTCCAACTAACTAATGAAGGCACAGTAAGGTGATCTTGATTTTCTTCAAGAGGAAGAGGTCACACCAAGCTTGGCTTAATCTGAAATCCAGGGAAGATGTAAATGAAACATTTATAAATTGCCAATATAAATCCCAAAATGTATGGCCAAATTTTTATACAAATACAAATCAGAGATATGCTGAAGTACTTGAAATTTTTTGGACTGTTGAGTTCTCCTCCACACTGACTGAGCTATTGAACTTTACTATTATTTATCTTTCATGTGGCTACCTGACATACACCTACTTTTTCTCTTCTAGATAGTTCCTGCATCCAACCAAGTCAGCTTATTTATAAATGAATTTCCTTCAGGAATGAACATAGAATAGTGAAAATAAAACAGGACTTTTCTGCATGCTGTACTGAAGCCATGAACTGGACAGCAAGAGTATGAAACTGTCCATATGGGAAGGTGGCAATTTTCTGTGTCATCTGAGAAGGGATGCTAGGACCTCTCAAATGTCATTGTTCCCTCAGTGTTTCAACTGATGCCTCACATATCCCCGAACAAGCTTATTTTGGCTCAGTGGGGCTACTCAGAGTCTTCATCAATAAACAGAGTCCACATCAAGTAAATGAAGGTAAAACCCGCTTGAGTTTTCAATCACTAATCCTCAGTCCCCAGATTGCACAGCAACAGAATTAAACTGTTAGAAAGTCTGCAATGTGGGTATTTTAGGATGTCACGTCTTTCACTGGCCAACATTTCTGCTGATCTTATTCTCCTCCTGGAAAGCTCTTTAGTTATTAGCTTTCAGGAAGTAACACAACCAAGTTTCCATTAGGCCAGATTTCATTCCTCTGGTTGAAAATGAAGTCATTTCCTTCCTGGCCAGACATTATCCATATGGGGAAAGAAAGGCTGGAGCTGGATGCAAGGCCAGAACATGATATGCTGATGAGAGTTTTTATTTCATTTCAGACGAGTGAAGACAAAAGTATCCAGAGCACCTTTTTCAATCTGATTAATCTGAGTCTCTCTCATGACTATAAACTGTACATGTAAAATGTGGTATAAAGATGGGAAATGGATAAATGTCCTAGTGATAACTCCCTAGCAATGAGAATACTTATTGCTCCATTGAAATTAGTGGAGCTCTGCCTAGTGTTTCAATCTTTCTGGTTCCCTATTCAGAACAAAGTGATTTCTTCTTGTCCAGTGCTGTTATGAAAACAGTCAGGTTGGCATAAAATAGCTCTCTGAGCCTTCTCTTCTTCAACTTACAAGATTTTTTCAGTGAAACAAAGCCATGCATTTTTCATTACACTATCAAAGTAAATATATGCCTCACCATAGAAAAATACGTGATTTCTCTTGATACTCCTCACTAAGGAAAGTACTTGGATAGTTCCAAATCAGACACACATCTGAATTAACAGTGACTATTTCATGACACATGTGCTATATTCAGGCCTTGATTCAGTGGGATAAAAAAGCACAAATTCAGCTTCAGTCTATGAACTAGATTACAGCATCAGCAGAAACCCTGGTGTATTCAAAAGCACTCATTTTAGGATGATTTTTTAAACAACTTGTGTATTGGGAATGCATCTCCCCAAAGATCTTCAGAATTGATCTGATGCCCCACTATAAAAAGTGATCATTTTCGTTTCTGTTAATGAGAATCCAAAACACAGATTAACAGAAATTCACCTTATTCAGTGACAGTCATGAAAGTGCTCACCTGTTTTTGAAACTGTGACATTATGTCTCTATTCCACAAATAACTGTACTCCAGTGTGCTACACTTGCACTGCTTTGAAGATAACTGAAGCTGTTTAAATCTCTCTTCCAATGACATAAACATCTGGCCTTAAGAAGCTATATTTGGAAATTAGAGTTTATTAACTTAGATCTGTGATAGGAACAGCTTGAACCAGTATGATTTATAGTGGGTGTTTCCAGAAATCATAAACAAGTGATAGATGAAGAAAAAAAATCTTTTCTGTTGTGTGAATGGCTATACTGACAGTTTAAGCTTGTTCACAAGCAACCGGTAATAACTAGTCCAGAACACAAATGCAGTAAATCAAAAAACAAACTGCATATATTGGTCTATTAGTATGTTTTGTGAATAGCATGAACATACATAGCCCAACCTGTAATTACTGTTTACAAAACATTTAGCATTCTCATGTAAATGAAGCTGAATTATTTGTTATGTCAAAACATCTAGGATAAAATAAAACTGTTTTCCCCATGAGTGAAAAGGTACATACCCTATGAATTTTAATATGTTGTCAAATATTTTGAAAACAATTTACGAACAGAACTTCTACGATGTTAATAAAAGAACAGCCCCTGGGAGGCTGGAAACTTAGCAATTATATTCAAGGCATGGAAGACTGTAAAAGTATTAATACTATTATAAATATATTGTCAAATTATTTCACTTCTTCAGTACGACCTTTCTAGTTTTCAGACTTTTAGACTCTTCTGAAAGTAGTCTTGGAAGTACTTAGAAACTACTTTCCACTAACTAACTCTGTTGTGATCCATAGTTTTCTTATCATAATATTTCATCTGCAATACATCCTTTCAGTAAGGATATCTAATAATGTCTCTTTTTCCATAACAGCAATGACTTTTGTCTCTACAAATCCACAACAGTCCCTTTCCTACAAGCAACATGAGACCAAGTTGAACACATTTCTTTTCATTCAGAGTTTTGATCTATGTAAATACTGTGCTTAAAAATTATGTTGTTTTGGGGAAAGTTAACTGCATGAGAAAGATGTTCCATTCTTCTTTCATCCTAATGGTGCATTGGAGTTGAGGGCAATGCAGGGTAAAGAAGGAGGGGAACATGTTTCAGCTTTCACACTACCACCACAGACCTCCTTCCCCTTCCTCAGGTACTTGAAAACTGATGATGAAGCTTTGTAATATTAATCATCTGCTGAAGGTTTGGCACTTCGGATTAAATAGTAAAATTACCAAATATTTTGATGGTATTTCAATCTTTTAAGACCGGTAACAGCAGAACTATTATCAATTAGATTAACAGACTGGACAAATCAGAAGGTATGTGCTGTAAGAGCTACTTTATGCTGATACATAAAGACATGCAGAGTGGGTAAACAACTCCTTTTCATTCTCGTCTTCTCTGGAGCTTACAGAAATACAGGCTATGCTTATAGGTTTTGTGTCAGTAAAACTGTGAACATGCACTGTTTGACATAACAGAGTTCATAAAAACTGGGAAAAAAGAGATATCTAGATTTTACACAGTCTATGTATTTCCTCAGAGTTTATATCCTATATATTCTCACAAAATTTTGCATTTTATCATCCATATGCAAAGAGTTATCTTGCATATGGATGAGAAAAGGAAAAGGAAAAGGAAAAG